>NC_091555.1:11271010-11281010 GCF_042767895.1 Penaeus vannamei | reverse complement strand
GAGAGAGAGAGAAAGAGAGAAAGAAAGAAAGAAAGAAAGAAAGAAAGAAAGAAAGAAAGAAAGAAAGAGAGAGAAAGAAAGAAAGAAAGAAAGAAAGAAAGAAAGAAAGAAAGAAAGAAAGAAAGAAAGAAAGAAAGAAAAAGAAAGTAAGAAAGAAAAAGAAAGAGAGAGAGAGAGAGAGAGTGAGTGAGTGAGTGAGTGAGTGATAGGAAGAGACAGAGGGTGACAGACAGAGAGAGAAAGAAAGAGAGAGAGAGTAGACAGTGAGAGTGTGGACTGAGTGATAGAGAGAGAGACAGAGGGTGACAGACAGAGAGAGAGAGAGAGAGAGAGAGAGAGAGAGAGAGAGAGAGAGAGAGAGAGAGAGAGAGAGAGAAAGAGAGAAAGAGAAGTCAGAGTCAGAGACAAAGAGAGAGAGAGTGAGAGAGTGAGAGCGCGAGAGTGAGAAAGAAAGAGAGAGCGCGTCACTGTGAGCGCTCTCAAGCCCGAGATAATTCGCGCTCAAGGCGAGTCTCCCCAAAGGTGATCCGAGACGCCGCTGTGGGGAAAGACGTAACGAAATAGATCCAGGTTCTGCCAGACTCGACTCGCCGCCCGTGGGAAAAAGCCGTGATTAATGCGGTAATTGGTAACCTTGGCGGACAACTGCGTGTGTGTGTGTGTGTGTGTGTGTGTGTGTGTGTGTGTGTGTGTGTGTGTGTGTGTGTGTGTGTGTGTGTGTGTGTGCGTGCGTGCGTGTGTGTGTGCCTGTGTGTGTGTGAGTGTCTGTGTGTGTGTGTTTTGTGTGTGTGTGTGTATATGCGTGCGTGCGTGTATTTGCTTGTTTAAGTGTGTGTGTGTGTGTACTTATGTGCACCTGTGCATTCATGCGTTCGCGTGTGACCCTGTGTGTTCAAGTGTGCAACCCATATGAGATTACTTCATAAAGAAAATATACAAAAATATTACACAGGAATTTGAGTGATGTAATATTGCGATAATCCAGCAGATGTGCTCAGATTTTGCAATATTACTTTTGCAAATACAGTGATGACATGATTTTTCATTATTAGCTTCATTTTGTATATATGAAAAATACTAAAAACATCTTTCTCACTCGTGTTGCCTGTGATTAGTGTCGCTGGAGCCTGGCTTAGAGGGATCGCGGACTATTTACACGGTGATAAGAATTAGTTCATCTTATACCTCACACACATGCGTTTCCTACTCTTAAATTCTCTGCAACTCCCATTTCATCGCCCTCTCCCTATTCCCTCTTTCTCACGGCACCACGCTTTGTCACCCCACCCACCCCTTCCCACCCCACTCTCAACCATTACTTCCCCCCCCCTCCCCACACACACCCCCCCCACGCCCAGGAGGGGCACCCACGCCTCGCACACAAACAATGCGAACGACCTTGTGCCAAAACGACCACATCTTCGCCCACGGAAGGAAGAAAACCAAAGAAATAAAGAGCTCTTGGGTTGTTGTCTTCTCTGAAAAGCGTTCGCTCTCTCTCTCGCCGTTCGTTTTGCGTTTGTGTGTGTTGGCGGTCGCGGCAGGAGAAAAGGGAGAGGGAGAGACAGGAGAAGAGGGAGAGCGAGAGACAGGAGGAGAAAAAAATGAGAGGGAGGGAGAGAGGGAGAAAGGGAAAAAGAGAGAGATCAAGGGAGAAAGAAAGAAATCAAGGGGGAAAGAGAGAGCAATGGAAAAAGAGAAAGAGCAAGGGAGTAAGTGAGAGAGCAAAAGAGAAAGAGAGAGAGAAAATGAGATAGTGACAGAAAGGGAGAAAGAGAGGAGATAGGGAAAAAGAGAGGAAAAATAGAGAGAGAAAGGGAGATAGATAGAAAATGGGAGAAAGAGAGAGAAAGATAGGGAGAAAGCAAGAAAGAAAAAGGGAGAAAGGCATATATATATATATATATATATATATATATATATATATATATACATATATATACATATATATACACATATATATATTTATATATATATATATATATATATATATATATATATATATATATATATATATATATAAATATAAAGAGAGAGAGAGAGAGAGAGAGAGAGAGAGAGAGAGAGAGAGAGAGAGAGAGAGAGAGAGACAGAGAGAGAGAGAGAGAGAGAGAGAGAGAGAGAGAGAGAGAGGGGGGGGGCCTGTCTGCGCAAGAGCTGGGCAACCACGACCCGGCCACCGACGCCATCTTGCGCGCCATCTGTCCGCCTCCCGATCCACCGCGGCGCCACAGCTGGCTCTCGCGTAGGGGACTGGTGGCGTCGGAGTGACGCAAGCGAGAGGAGATTGCAGCGAAATTGCAGCGAGATGGCACTTGAAACAGTGGGCGGAGGCGGGGGAGATCGGGCGCCGCTGGTTCGAAAGACACAGGCTGATGATAAAAAAAGAACAGATATTACAGTTGAATTTGGTATGAGCGACAGTGGAAAGCTACATACCAATAGCATTAATGATGATGATTTTAATCGTTTTGATAAGGAAATAGTGATATGAATAACAAAAATATTGATGAATAGCAAAAGTATTATGTGACTGAATGATGAAAATAATGACATTGATACTTAGAAAAACATTTATGATAATGAGGGCGACCGTGATCATACAACCTGAATATAATGCAGGTGAAAGTGGCCAGGTACGCCAAAAAGGGACAAGGAAACCTTCGGCGGAAGCGAGGAAGGGTTAGGCAACGTCAGCGACAGCGGAGAGGGGCTTGCAATGAGACCTTGCCAGACAGCTCGGCGCCATATAGCAAATGAGAATATACAAACGGAAATGGGGAGGTTAGAAAATGTCGAAGAAAATGAACGCAGCGTTGTTAATCGAGGCATCGAAAGAAATACAGCAAAGACAAACAAAGACAGCAGAGAAGGGTCCTAGTCGGAAAGGGAGACCGCACATTCCAGTCACATCAAGAGCCTAATTCACAAGAGACCGTCTCAGACCAGTCGGAAAGAAAGTCGCGTCCCCGACGAGGCAAAGGACATGACTGCTCGTTTCACGTAGAATGCCGTCCTGCCGCCGAAATTGGGCTTTCACGACGCAACCCGAGGGGCACGAGGGGGCCAAGCGAGTGGGCTTTAGAGGGCGAAATAGGGAACAGGTCGAGCGAGAGGGCGTTGGAAGGCGAAATAGGGAACACGGGTCGAGCGAGAGGGCGTTGGAAGACGAAATAGGGAACACGGGTCGAGCGAGAGGGCGTTGGAAGACGAAATAGGGAACACGGGTCGAGCGAGAAGGCGTTGGAAGGCAAAATAGGGAACACGGGTCGAGCGAGAGGGCGTTGGAAGGCGAAATAGGGAACACGGGTCGAGCGAGAGGGCGTTGGAAGGCGAAATAAGGAACACGGGTCGAGCGAGAGGGCGTTGGAAGGCGAAATAGGGAACACGGGTCGAGCGAGAGGGCGTTGGAAGGCGAAATAGGGAACACGGGTCGAGCGAGAGGGCGTTGGAAGGCGAAATAGGGAACACGGGTCGAGCGAGAGGGCATTGGAAGGCGAAATAGGGAACACGGGTCGAGCGAGAGGGCATTGGAAGGCGAAATAGGGAACACGGGTCGAGCGAGAGGGCATTGGAAGGCGAAATAGGGAACACGGGTCGATCGAGAGGGCATTGGAAGGCGAAATAGGGAACACGGGTCGAACGAGAGGGCGTTGGAAGGCGAAATAGGGAACACGGGTCGAGCGAGAGGGCGTTGGAAGGCGAAATAGGGAACACGGGTCGAGCGAGAGGGCGTTGGAAGGCGAAATAGGGAACACGGGTCGAGCGAGAGGGCGTTGGAAGGCGAAATAGGGAACACGGGTCGAGCGAGAGGGCGTTGGAAGGCGAAATAGGGAACACGGGTCGAGCGAGAGGGCGTTGGAAGGCGAAATAGGGAACACGGGTCGAGCGAGAGGGCATTGGAAGGCGAAATAGGGAACACGGGTCGAGCGAGAGGGCGTTGGAAGGCGAAATAGGGAACACGGGTCGAGCGAGAGGGCATTGGAAGGCGAAATAGGGAACACGGGTCGAGCGAGAGGGCGTTGGAAGGCGAAATAGGGAACACGGGTCGAGCGAGAGGGCGTTGGAAGGCGAAATAGGGAACACGGGTCGAGCGAGAGGGCATTGGAAGGCGAAATAGGGAACACGGGTCGAGCGAGAGGGCGTTGGAAGGCGAAATAGGGAACACGGGTCGAGCGAGAGGGCGTTGGAAGGTGAGATAGGGAGCACAGGTCGAGCGAGAGGGCGTTGGAAGGCGAAATAGGGAACACAGACTGAATTTGCTGCTCGACGAGGTAGTCCCTTAAAGGAACGTTAGAACTTTACAGAGCTCCGGGAACTGGTTGAACATGTCTTTTAGGGTCGACGAATATAGCAAGAAAAGTGTTATTTCCCAGAGACACTTATGGGCCTCAGGTAACCAGGAGGCAGGAGCATCGCCGACTTTAAATTGGTTACTATTGATGGGAATACTTGTAATAATTATGATAAGAATGGTGATAGCAATGATATATGTATTGATAATAATACTGTTAATGATAACGATAATAATAGTAATTAGAATGATAATTATAAGAATATTGATGACGATTGATGATAATAACAACAATAATAAAATGATGATAGTGATAATGATTATGATAATGATAATAACAATAACAATAACATTAGCCGCAACAATGCTAATAATGATACTGACAATGCAAGTGATAATAATGATAAAGATAATGATGATGGTGATGATGATAAAGATAATGATAATAATATCGGTGATAAAGAGGATGATGATATTGATAATAATGATAACAACAACAGGATAAGCAACGATGATAATGATGCAGATACTGATTCTAACACTAGTACAAAAATGATAGAGGCCTGCGAACACAGTGCTGACAGCATAATAGCCACAGCATTATCAGGAATTCTCGGCAGACGACCATGACAAACAACTAACAGTGAACAAACAAACACACTATTAAGGTACTTCTCTGCGCCCTTGTTTTCGAACGTCTAAGCATGGGAAAAGCTCTTTATTTTTTCTTCGTGGGCGTGGGCGGAGGGTGTGTGTGGGGGGTTAGGGGGAGGACTAATGGTGATTGTTATAAATGTGATTGATAGGCGGACCTGATGAGAAGGATTTTATTGTATTTTTCTATTTATTTAATTGTCTGAGATGGTGAACAAGGGATGAATGTTACGTAAGTTGCAAGGAAAATATGAGAGAGAGAGAGAGAGAGAGAGAGAGAGAGAGAGAGAGAGAGAGAGAGAGAGAGAGAGAGAGAGAGAGAGAGAGAGAGAGAGAGAGGAGGAGCGAGGGAGGGAGGGAGGGAGGGAGAAAGAGAAGAGTGTGTGTGTGTGTGTTTACGTATGTCCATGATTATTTAAAGTTATGTGAAAGCAAACCTTAGAATTTAGAAACATTTCCCACGCTATATTTGTTCAAAGTGTTTCCCGCCTCAAAGCCCATTGCAATTAAAGCAGAGGGAATATTAACCGCAGATCCCCCCCCCCTCACCTCCGCCCTCCACCAAAAACCACCGGACTTTTCCTTAACTAATTAACGAAAAACTGAGAAACTTCCAGAACTCAAGGACGCACTCCCCCCTCCCCTCCCCCGGCAAAGGGGAAGGGAGAGGCAACTAGAGCGGTCGTTAGAGGCGCGCGTGCGGGAGGCGCTGACGAGGTGTGGCCCCGCCAGTGCCACTTCGGGTGCCACGGCGCTTTCGCTTGTTTCTGCTGCCGTTGGGCCTCCATTCTGTGGCCCTTCGAGTTCTCGTAGTGGTTTTGACAGCAGGGGTAGTAGTAGTAGGATCAACATTATCTATTAAAGTAGTAATAGTAATATATTTTTACTAGTTATACTTCTGCTTTTACTATTCCGACTCTATTATCGCATATCAACTCTGACACCGGCGCAGCACTTCAACTGAATTTGCATGGGCTCACACGCGAGGAGGGCGGGCGTGTATCTATAGATTCCGATGGGCGTGAGAGCTTTCAGAAGCAGAGGTGGGCGTATACGGAGAGGCTGGGGAGAGAGCGGGTGCCACTTTAGGGCCTGCATGAAAGCCGAATGTCTGACTCGTGGCAAGGTCGGTCTAGATCTGTGGACGGAAACCTCGAAGGGAAGGGCGGGCGCGAGTGCCTTGGAGTGCCCGAGGGTGCCGAGGGGGCGGGGTCACGATGGATCGGGAGGGGGCGAGGAGGCGGTGTCAAGGTATTTTCTTCGTTCAGTTAGTGGCGGCTGTTTGAACTTCTTGTTGACGTATTTACGCATTATACTGATGTTAACATAATGAAAATGAACGCACAAATGCTAATTTATACACAACGCTTATGCATATATTTCGCTTGTAGAAACGCGCGAGCACGCACGCACGCACACACACACACACACACACACACACACACACACACACACACACACACACACACACACACACACACACACACGCACGCACGCACGCACGCACACGCACACACACACACACACACACACACACACACACACACACACACACACACACACACACACACACGCACGCACGCACGCACGCACGCACAAACGCACACACATACATACACATACACGCATAAACACACACAAGCACAAAAACAAGAGACGCACAGCCGCCAGCGCGCGTAATTAGCAAAGGGCGTATCCCGCAGCGGAGGCTTTAATTACGCCCCACCCCCACACCCCACCACCCGACCCCCTTAGCTGGTGAAGTTCCGTCCTCCAGCGCCTCCTCCTCCTCGGCGCCTGGCTCTTCCTCGCCCCTTTCCGTCGGCCTGACGTCGGCTCGCCATGTAGGCCTACCTCGCCCTCGATCGTAGGAGGGGCGACAGGGCGTTCGTTTGGGCGGCGTGCTCGCCTGTTTCGGTCTTTGAGGATGCGTGCGTGTTTGAGGTCGAGCCTGTGTGCGGTTAGGCTTGGTTGGGATTGAAAGTGTGGAGCAAAAGGGATATAATCCACAAATTATGATTCGCTCAGAACAGTCATTCTCATCTGTAGTGGTTACGTTTTCTACATGCACATGGCTCGAATTGTCTTCTATTTTGCCATACCTATATGTAGCATTGCATAAAAGGCACAGCAGACATTGTATCATGTGCATCATACCATTATGTATCATGTGTCGTAAGCCCTCCGATACGTTGGGCGTTTGGTTACTTCCAGCCGTCGCGCACATGTCGCTGACCAAGTAATTGTGATGTAATTATATTAAACAGACAGTCCTTGGTGGTCTCGCCCCCCCCCCCCCCATGCACATCACTTTTACACTTGACTGACGCGTCGGGGAATCAGCATTGTTTGGAGTAAGCGATTAAATAACTTTCGATCACATTACGGGCCGCCAAGGTTAGGCGTGTGAGGAAGACGTCTTCGGAGAAAGGGGGTCGAGGGAGCCATGCATTGTGTGTGCGATGGTGATGGCTGTGACACGGCGTAATGCTAATAATACGAATCCTAATAATGTCAAGAGACCAGTCGATGGCAAACGAGATATTATACGTTGAAATAATCTGCGTAAATTTTATGGTTATGATGTACTGCATAATAAAAAAAAATCTTTCCCTGTCTTGTCTCGTAAATTCTACAGCATTTTTTTTTTCTCGTTCACCCATGTGGCCGAATTGAATTACAGCTCTCGCTATGTCACAAGGTTTACATCACTGGGGGTATATAAAATATAACAGGAATGGAACTTCTTATATGTATGCATGGAGGCTAAAGAACTAGTATTACAGTTCTCTGGACCTCGTGCAGGGTGATGTGAAAGGCTGTGCAATGTCCCAACATTCTGTTATTAGATGTAGTTCAGGAAAACTTGTTTCCCCAATGCACAGAATGTCCGTGTGGCTTGTAAGGTTTACTGAAAAATTATGAAGTATTTGACATTCTTCCATGAAGTACGACTAAGAAGCGAATATTATAGAATATTTTTTTAGTCTTGCCGCGTGTAAATCTACAGATACATTTTCTTACATTGTTGTTCATTATCGCCGCGTCGGATTCGGCGTTCTTCACTCTCCTGGAAACGGCAGACGACGCCCGTGCGTTGGCAAAGATAATAACATGTTTGGTTTCTGTTAGGAAGGTTGCGTTATTGCACAGCAAAGCCGGGATATGCTTCTTGGACATCTTCAAATATTAACAGGGATTAGAAACAAATGAATCAGACAGCTCCTTGTACAGTACCTCATGCTATTTGCTCTGAAAGGCTACGTTGCCTAGTGCACTGAGATTACTGTTTCAGCGTCTTTTACTGTATGAAAAAGAATGCAGATTTTATGATAAGTATACCGCTAATCTGCATGTATTATTAAATTGCCAACAATACAGGTGCAAAATCTATATCTAGTTGCAGATCCATTACTGTGTCGTCTCGATGTTAACGTAGATAGTCAAAACCCCTAGAGTTATGCCGCGTGGATTTGATTTCCTCGGCGAGTCTAGTTTACTGATGGCTTATATCATTCTGGTTGCATCCTGGACAGAGTTTGGAGGAAACGATATATATGTGTGTGTGTGTGTGTGTTTATATATGTATATATATATATATATACATATATATACATATATACATATATTCATATATACATACATATATATATATATATATATATATATATATTTATATATATATATATATATTTATATATATATACAAATATATACAAATATATATATATATATATATATATATATATATATATATATATATATATATATATATATATATATATATATATATATATAGCTAGGTAGATAGATATATGCATATGCAAAAAAAAAAAAAAAAAAATATATATATATATATATATATATATATATATATATATATATATATATATATATATATATATATATTATATGTATATGTATATACATGTATGTATGTGTATGTATTTGTATATGCGTATGTATATGTATATGTTTACATATACATATATACATGCATACATACATGATTACGTACATGCAAATATACATACACACATATATACGTACAGTACACACACACACACACACACACACACACACACACACACACACACACACACACACACACACACACACACACACACACACACACACACACACACACACACACACACACACACACACACACACACACACACTTGCATAGGCATAAAAATATGTATGAGAGGAGCAGTAAAATTGAAAAGAACAAACAAAGACGGCGACGGAGATGGAGACAGACAGACAGATAGACAGAGACACTGCCGGATAGACAGGCAAACAGACAAAGACCCTGACTTGTAAAAAGGCCGTCAGCAACAGTCAGGCAGTTAAGATGTCACGGCGACAGAAATACAGTGATGATCCCGCTTCTTTTGTCAACTCCCAGTTTACGGCCGCGCACAAGGCCAGGATCTCCCCTTCCCTCCCGCCCTGTTGATGTATGCAGCGCTGTTCCTATGTGGTCCTATTCAGTAGAGGAGAAAGGGAGACAAGATTTTCTAAGAGCGTGATAATATTTCTCAGTACCGGTTGTCAAAGCCTATTAGAGATTTCTCCAGAATCTCCACAAAACAGGATTAGAAAGTCGGTGCCTGTTGCAGTCAGCCGTTGTTTGTGCGCGCGAGTTTTTGCTGGCGTTCGCAGCGTCGTTCTCCATGCCGTTCGTAGATGGTGCGTTGCTCTCTCGCACGACGCGGCTCATTACTCGCTTCTACTCGCAACTACTCTTGGCATTCTGTAGGTGGAGCAACTCGCGGGTGACATGCTCAGCTCTAATCTGCGCTTTATCCTTTTTTCACCCTTCCGCGTGTGTTTTATGGCATTCGCGAATGTCGTCTCTCTCGGGTAATCTGCAATGAGAATTTTAGATGGAGTATTTACGCGATATGACGGTTATTTCCATGCTAAATTGCTCTCGATGATTTGATGATTGCGCTCGTTATGGGGAGTCATGCTGTTTGGAAAGTTTAATGACTGTTGGATAAGAGATAAATGTTTTCCCTCATGTGGATTTTGCGAATGGGGTGA
>NC_091555.1:11248510-11256010 GCF_042767895.1 Penaeus vannamei | reverse complement strand
CGCATTAAAACATATAGTGATGCCATCCTTTATTTAGGGTTACGCGGTTGCACGGACAACACATTCTCTCTCTCTGTGCGTGTGTGGGTGCGTGCGTGCGTGTGTGTGTGTGTGTGTGTGTGTGTGTGTGTGTGTGTGTGTGTGTGTGTGTGTGTGTGTGTGTGTGTGTGTGTGTGTGTGTGTGTGTGTGTGTGTGATATATATATATATATATATATATATATATATATATATATATATAGAGAGAGAGAGAGAGAGAGAGAGAGAGAGAGAGAGAGAGAGAGAGAGAGAGAGAGAGAGAGCATGCGAGTGTGAGTATAAGTGAGTGAGTGTGTATGAGTGTGAGAGTGAGTGTGTGTGTTTGTGTTTATGTGCGTGTCTCTGTGTGTGCGTCCCCAAGAGATGCCGCAGTGAGTCACAGAGGGTGGAAGGTCGCCGCAACCCCCATAGTTGGGGTCGAGCGCGTCCTTGACCCAGCCTCCTCCCGCCTACGAGGGAAAGGGAGGCGGTCTCCGCAGTAGAATTCCCTCGTCTGCTCCGTGTCGCCATGGCCGTCCTTCTGACTCGTTTGGCGAAGACTTCCGCCCTAAGAGCTGTGCATGAGCGCCACGGCCACGGCTCCGAGGGGCATACTTTTCGAAGCCGTGATAGCATGCCTCACGGAGGCTCTCCCGCGACGCGGCGCACTCCTAGCAGCAGCAGCCGTAAAACCGTCGCTTTTAGGAGCAGCTGTCAGTAGATTTTTGAAAAACAGCTTCCGTTAAAATGCTGGCGAGATGAACAGCTGCCGTAACATCTTGAGAACATCTTTTCGGAACAATAGAAACGTTATAAATGTTCCCACGTTCGCCACATGATGATAAGTGACGAAATTTATTAGAAACTATTCTTTACAAGTCCAAGTAATTTCAAAGCCCATGGAAGCCTGTATTATTTCCGCCTCCTTTCCCAATGTCTGCATCAACCCAGGACGACGTTAGATACGTTTTCTGCACATTTAGAAGCATTCCGGCCACTCGAAGTCGCAAAGACGCTTCTCAGTCCAAGCACGAACAACAGACCAGGAATGTCAGGTTGGCACAGCCACCCTCAGGCAGATCCTTCTCGTGGCTCTGGGTCGCCATGCGAGATAGGATTGACCCACCGGCTAGGAATCCACCTGCCAGGAACCCACCGATTAGGAACCCACCGGTTAGGAACCCACCGGCTAGGAACCCACCGGCCAGGAAGCCTCTCGGTCCGATCTTTGAGGAAAAAAGGAAACGCATCTCCAAGAATCCCGATTCCTCAAAGGTTCTGTCGAGAACGCTTACCGCCAATCCTATCTGGTTGTGTGGTGATTGATTTTTCCTCCTTGCAAGATCCCAGCAGCGAGATTGCATGAACTGTGCATGGCTTCTGACTCGGGGGGGGGGATTGTAAAAGGGGAACGGGGAGAGAGGAGAAGAGAAGGGAAGGGAAGGGGGAAAGAGGAGGGAGGGGGAGGAGAAGAGAAGGGGAGGGGGTAAAGATGGGGGGGGCGATAGTAATGAGGTGCGAGTGGCAGTAATGAGTGAGAGTAGCCTTGGGTTCCCGACTCGTATCGCCGTAATGGTCTTTTATCCATGGGATGACATTGACTCGTCGTGCCAGAAGCTCCGTCGACTGACTGGCACCAAAAAAGGTTCTTTCTTTTTGCCAAGTTGTTGCCACATCGCAAATCTTGTGGCGTCGTGCGGGATTAAGCTCTTCGGGGTTTACGACGTTAGTTGACGTCTTTGGCCCCGGGCGAAGGGAGGCCACGCGGATTTGGCATGGTGTGAAATGTTTATTTCGTTGCCTCGGAAAATTTTAAACTAGAATGTAATGATTTTACATGTTTCTTCCACACGTATGCACACGCTCGCGCGCGCGCGCGCGCACAGACACCCACACCCACTACACTACACACACACACACAAATACAAACACATTCACACGTGCACACGTACTCGCACACGCACACACGCAAACGCACATGCACACACACACGCGCGGGCACCCACGCAGGCATACACGCACGCACATACAAAAAAACACGCCCCCACTGCACCTTTTGCTATTCCGCCTGTCATCCCGCGCCATCCGACTCTGTTTTTGCGAGGACCCTCATTAAGGTCGACGTTTTGTGCGCACAGCGGTTGGACGTTTCGAAAAGACTTTCCTAGTGGGAATCTCCAGCGACATGAAGTGAGGTTCTGAGGCCGCGGAGGCTCGCCGGCAGAGTCTGGCCTCGGGCGCGTCGGAACGAAGGTTCGACGCGGGGCTGGCGCAACCAAGGTCCTCATCGCCCTCGGCTGCAGCTCCCCCAACACCGGCGCAAAGGAAAGGCGAGAGAAAGCGGCTCCTGTTGCAGCCTCGACGCGGCAAAGGGAGAAAGGAAAAGGACGAGGCAGCGCCATGGCCGCGCGGAGCCCCCTCGCCGCTCGGGCCAGGGATGCTGCCGCGGATGATGCCTCTGGTGACGGAGATGAATCTTTATGCTAATGGCGATTGCGCAACCGCGTGTTTGCTCTCACAGCGTGGGTCCGGAGAGAGAGAGAGACGTCCAGACTCAGACTGAGAAGGACGTTGGTTTTAAACGAGAAGAATCCACAAAAGATTCGCAGAACAAAGGGCGCAGAGAAGGAAGACGAGAGAAGATAAGGAGGGAAGAGAAAGCGTGACAGCATCATGCAAGTGACGGCGCTGCGGTCGTGGGAGAGGGGCTGCTGCAGCAAGAACGGATGGGGGAAACTGACGTCACATTCATTGGGCGAAGAAACCAGGAGACAAGAAGTGACGTCCAAGGCCACAGATCAGACAGGACGCCCCCTACTTTCCCATATGTGCCCCTCCCCCTCTCACATCTCTCCCTCCCCTGCCTCTCACATTTTCCCCTCCTCCTCCTCTCACACCCCTCCCTTCTCCATCTCCTTTCGCATCTCTCCCTCCTTCGCCTATTACTCCTCTCTTTCCTCCCCCTCTCACATCTCTCCCTCCTTTGCCTCTCGCATCTCTCCCCCGTCCTCCCCCTCTCACATCTCCCCATCCTCCCCCTTTCTCACCTTTCCCTCCGCCTCTCCCATCTGCCACCCCCCCTCCCCTCCCCCACCGCATATCCCTCGACGGAAAGGGTGCGCGGGAAGGGCATCAGCAACAGAGCCTTTTAACCACCATCCACTGAAAGGAACAGATGAGGTCGAGGAGAGATCGAAGTAAAGGGAAATCCCATGTCGAGTATCCCTGCAGTTTCAGTGTTGCAAAAGCTCATTATGATGGTTAAGTCATCGCCGAATTGAAGGAGGCAGAGAGGGGGCGGGAGAGGCTAGGAGGGAGGAGCCTGAGAGGGTATGCGAACAATATGGACAGACTGAGGTCACAGTGGGTCAGCGGGGTCAAGCGGAGGTGTATGGGCAATACGTAACCTCCCGCTATGACCTCGGATTGTGAATGCCAAATAGGAATTAATTTCGTAATATAACGAGTGTCCTAAGTGTAAGGAAACCTAGACACGCGGGCGCCTAAAGCTACCTTGATAAGAAGTATGTGTCTGGAAAATAAAAAGTCGCAGGATGGGTATATTCCCGGAAGACCTTTTCGCCGAAAATGACTTTGGAATGATGCGACTCTCCCCGCCCTCCCCACGCTTCCCAGCCCCTTCCACCGGCCTTTCTCGCACACCTTTCATGTCCTTGCCCTTTCCTTTGCCTACGCAACCGAAGCTCTTCAAGACGATGTACCTTCTTGCTGTGTGTGATGCTGATTAACGCTTATTGTCTGGCTCATCAGGGTGCCTAATGGGGGGGGGGGGTCTTCAGTGCTCACACGCCTTTCACTCGATCGTGACGCCGACGCGGGCCAACGCGTGTCCCTTTAGCCATCACTCGATGGGAGAGAATGAGAGAGAAAGAGAGAGGAGATGGAGATAAGATGCATTTCGAGGGTTAACGAAGGTCGCGACCCGTGGCGCGCTAAGCGGGCGTGATGCGCAACTCGTCCCTGAGGAAGTCCGCGATCGGCCTCTTCAGCACCCGTGAGAAAGTCCCGGTGGGAAAGGCAAAAAATGGCAGGCTCGGTGCTTGCGATGCTCTTCGTAGGCGAATCTCGTATAATTGACACCAGCGTTTGCACGCACAGGGAAGAAAGTAGGACTGTCTTTATTGTTTGTGGTTCCATGCTAACACTTTGCTTCTCCCACAGGCACGTGTGATGGCAGGCGCGGCGGCCGGTCCCCGGGAGTACGGCGGGGCAGTGGCGTGGCCGCGGCTCGTTACGTCACGTCCAACGGCCTGTCGGAGGCGGAGCAGGCGCCGTCGTTGGACTACGTGACGCTGCTGGAGGAGATGAGCGGCGACTTCGGCGTCCGGTCCGACGTGGTGGAGGCGGCGACTCGAGAGCCCGAGTACCACGGCGCCGAGACCCTGGTTGTGCCGCTGTACATCCCCGAGGGCGCCGTGCCGATCAACCTGGCCAGGATTGCGCGCTCGGGCAGCCCTGATTCTGTTGTCGAGCTCGTCGACATGAAGGTCTCGCCGTCTGCGGATTCGGTCCTCATCCGACGCCTTGGGCCAGCCAGCGGGCCCAGGACGCGCCCCAGGCGCCCCCCTCAGAGGACGCGCGTCTCCCGCCTGCCCTCCATTCGCAGGTCGGATCTGACGAGCCAACGGCCAGTAACGCTGCCCACGGCAGTCCCGGGCCCTCTGCTGGCGCGCTTCGGGCAGCGCTTGACGTCGCCGAAAGCGGCTCCCCTCATAGCCGTCCGCCGCACGCCCCTCACACAGGGGGTCTCGGACAGGACGGCGGAAGACAGCGAGGAAGAGGAAGAGAACAAGCGCGCTAAGAAGAACGAACTTAGCAAGGACTCACAGTTTCACCATCACCCACCAAGCGGCGCTGCTGAAAACACGAGTTCTTCTGCTTCACCAACGGAGCCTCCCATCACGACGCTCAGACCCGCGAGTCCCGCCACGAGTTCTTACACCACGGAGCCTGCCACGTCATCTGCCGCCACCACTTCTACTACTACTACAACTGGCACTACTACTACTACTACTACCACTACCACTACTGATGCGTCTCCCAGACCATCAACGGAAATAGCTGATGTGGCTATCACCCCGGGTACGTCTGCAAGATCTCCCACGACCACAACAACCCAGGCGACTCCTTCATCGACAGAAGAAAATTCCTCGCCTTGGGACCGCTCAGCACTTTTCCCTTCCCGCCCTGTAGAGTCTTTTCTGAAGAAACAGAAGCAGGATACCACTACAGAGGAACCACCGTCAACAACTACTACTACTACTACAACTACTTCCACGACAGCCACACCCCGTAGGACAGGCCACTTTAGATTTCGTCCAAGGTTTAACAGACAGAAGGCAACCATCACCACCACATCAGCCACCAGTACAGATTCTAATACCACTTCAACATCCACGACTCCTTCAACTACCTCAGTGACACCTACTCACAAGACTTCCCTGCCTGACAGAAGTAGAATTGTCTTAACAAAGAGACCTGCATCCACAACTGAAATGCCTGATGTAACATCACCATCATCAACAACAACAACTACAACTACAACTGCTACAACAACTACTAGTATTCCCATAAGCACCACTACAAAATCTCCACCAGTAACTACAAGGAGACCTCCTCTTTTGCTTGCAACGAAAAGACCTACCACGACTACCACAGTGTCAACCACAACAGATTCTACAACTTCAACGACTCTTACCGCACCAGCTGAAACCACCAGGAGGATTCCATTTGTCATCCGGAAACCAGGTGATGCACTGACTCCAGTGAGGAAGATGCCGAGTGTCAAGGAAGTACTTGGGAGCACTGAAGATCAAGAGCAGCACGAGGAGAAGGCAGCAGACATAAGAGAAAACAGCACAAATGCCCATGTTCCTAACCTGGAAGTCACAACTAAAGATAACATATCAATTGAAGAGGCAGTCAGCCAAACGCACATCAGTGAAGAGGAAGACTTGATGTCTGAAAAGGAAGATGTAGAAACAGAACTCGAAAGTGAGCCCCCTGTAACACCTTCGAGAAAGGATCTAAGGTGGTCTCGCCCTCTGCCACAGAATCCCAACTCAAAGGTCAGAGGTGAAGGAAGGCCGAATGGTCCCCCCAGAAGAAGACGACCTCGTCCTCGAACAACTTCCCTGCCACCTGTGACTCGGGCTAGCGATTATTTCAAGGTTCCTGCTGAGTTTGTTGCAGTTAGCACAGCAACTGAAGCGACAGGAATGCCTTCAAGTAATGCCTCATTAACACCTAACTACAACGCATCAACATCACACCCAATAGCAGCTGGGGCAACTGAGAAATCTCCAGAAGAAGTTGTAATTGAGAGCTTAACAGAAATCATGAAGGAAGCCACCACCAACAACAAGAGCAAAGACAAGTTTTCCACTATTGCTGGGAACCTCGAGGCCCTGAACAAGCAGTTGGCTGAGCAAGGGATTCATATCATCCATGCTGAGATAGATGGCGTTCGGATTAAACTGGACAATCGTACCCTAGTTCGACCCACTACTTCATATCCAGAACCAACAACATTCCGACCTTCTACAGAATTTAAAGTTTCCTCATTATCTGACTTCCTTTCAACCACAGAAGATCCCTCAACTAATCTGTTTTCACCGCCAGTAGAGAATCCAGACACTGATGAATCAGAGGAAGATATAGAAAAGCAGATATATACATCAGTTAAGTCTTCCTTCTCTATCCATACATCCAAGCCCACGGATGTGGAAGATGAGACTGATAGTGCTAATGAGGTTCAAAGTACTACAAATGATTCAAGTTTCACGACGCTGAAGCCAACAGAGCTAAAGAAATTCTCAGACAAGCCATTGCGAGGAGACTCTTTCGGACCTGCTCTCTCAACCTCTTTCGTGCCAGAGGAAGTGCTGAAAGACAATAGAACGAGGCAGGAAGAAACACCTTTCGTAGCAGAGACTGTACCAGTTCAGACAAGTACATCTAGTGATGTCAGAGAGAAGGATGGTGAAGGACACACACCGCTGTCATCGTTTGTGATCTCGGCCACCTCCACTGTCCCTGCAAGTGTTACCACTCGAACAAGATCAACGACTGTGCCTGTGACCACACACATACCCATATTCAGATCTTCCAGTTTTAATCCGAAAGTTACAACATCAGCAGTATATCCGATTGACGAGGCTTCCGTTAGCGAGATTACAGACGAAGAACATGTAACAGATGCACAGGATCTAGCACCTAACTTGCATCCTACGTCGCACCATCGTCCTGTTTCACTGCCAACACAGCCAGAGTTGAGTACTGAACATGAGGTTCCCATGACACCAAGGGATCCCTCGATTGCAATTGTTATTGAAGAGAAAGTGAACAGAAGCACGACATCCTTCGTGTTCAGGGGCAGGAGCACAACTCGACGTCCAATCATCGAAACCATCTCCAATACAAGGGGAGTCCAAGAGCCTCCTGCCCCAGGTTCTGTCACGG
>NC_091555.1:11241010-11243510 GCF_042767895.1 Penaeus vannamei | reverse complement strand
CTAGAGCATGATCTTTGCGTGGAGTTTATTTGAGAGACGGAAAATGTAAGTTTACAGTTCTGAAGCTTTACCAAAGATAGCATATCTGATATTTAGCAAGAGTAATAAAGCATGATTGGACAGATCAAACGCCAGAAATATTAATGTATAGTAAACCATTTGTATTGAGAATTGGGTATATATAATGTAGGAATTGTAAAATGAACTGAGTTTACCTACTCTTTAAGATTCAACTCTGTTGATTACATTGTTAATGTAACTTCAGTAAGAATACAGTTGCTATGTTCTTGGGCATCAGTGGAGTAAAGACATTATCCTCTTTACATTGTGGAGAAAATATGGAGGACAAACACACGTCCACTGAGCCTCTGTATGTAAGAAATATACATAGTAACCTGTAAATAAATCTGTATATATTGTTGAGAATTTTTGGATATATATATATATATACACTAGTAAGTTTATTCCTTAAGTTGTTGTCTGAATACTTTTATAGTTTGGGTACTTATTCATATGAAATATACATCAAGATTATATACATCATGAATAGCATCTACAGTGTAGTTTATTTTTTAATAAACCTATTTTTGGCTTCATTTTAGTCTCACTGGCTCGAAGTCAGTCATTCTGATGTGGCCCCGTGCGTTTGTGTGTGTTATTCTCGCAGCATTGAGTGATCCCTGTGTATGTGGAGAGGTGCGTGTGCGTGTGCGTGTGCGTGTGCGTGTGCGTGTGCGTGTGCGTGTGCATGTGCATGTGCATGTGCATGTGCATGTGCATGTGTGTGTGTGTGTGTGTGTGTGTGTGTGTGTGAGAGAGAGAGAGAGAGAGAGAGAGAGAGAGAGAGAGAGAGAGAGAGAGAGAGAGAGAGAGAGAGAGAGAGAGAGAGAGAGCAAGCCCTCATACATGTACTTATAAAAATATTTCCGCATTTGGAAATGTAGTTATGTTACAAATATCGGTAGTCATCGAATCAGCAGGATGTAGCAATTGGCATAAAAGTATCTTGACTATAGTAAGGCATTTGTCATGATTTTTCAACATATCCTGTTTTGGTGGCTTGTTAGAAAGTGCTGCTACAACTCGTGCATAAATGACTACTAATGTTTGCAACGAGTGTACTTTGGAACGAAAAGGTCGGTGCATTAATGAAACTGACCTTTGTTGTAGGAACACGAGGCTGTTGATCATAAGCACAAGCTTGATGTTATGAAACAGCAATGAATTACATTTTTGCAATACTCAGAACAAAAGTTTCCATTTACTTGAGGAATATTAGGAATGATCCAATCTAGGCCTGTAAATATAATTACCTTATACATCTGTGTAGAGTATTTTTATATATTGTATTTGAATATTTAAATAAATGATTGAGCATTAAAATCTGTTTTTATTCATATCATAAAAGACTGGATTTCTCAAAATTCGGAACATATCTAAGAAAATAAATAAATATGTGCACACGTCAGTGTAAATCAAGAATATCGGATCAAGATAGATGTATCCACATGCATTAGAGCTATGTTAAGATGGACTTGCATGTCTGAAATTTTCATTCAATAATATACAGCAGGCATATTTCAGTCATGGTTAGTCCCGTTTCCCTCGTCTTGCCGAATTTATCTGAAGAAAACAGACTGGATGCTGTGAGAGAATTTAGCGACGAGGAAAGTGAAGAAGATAAGGAAATCTGAGTTTCAAAAAAATCCCTTACCTATTATATAGCACACAAGGTTATGAATATCTAGAAAAAGTCCATATATTTAAGGGAAACAGTTTAAAAAGACAGTATCTATAAATAATAGAAATAGGTCATTTAAACTGCGTTTAGAATGAAAATAACAATTAAAGGCAAATAAAAATGCTCTTCGAACATCCCAGGATGACCGTAATAGTTATAAGTAGCTCGTATTTATCGTCTAGTGAATAATAATGCCATCAAAATACACCTAGAGAATAGTAATGTTATTAATATACTTCAGCTAATGCTTCTGGTTAGCACAGAAATGACTATATTTTGATCGTTTTATAAGATCATCTATTGGCAACAAAATGTATATTATAATAAGCGAATATCTTCGAAATCATAAATTTCTGTCGGCCATGTTGGCGGTTTGTTTGCAATTGTGCCGTCAAGAAACTAACAAGCTTACTCTAAAAGTAGTTCGAAAATGCCTGGATTGGTTGCGAAACCTAACCTTAACAAGATATCTGAATGACCAAGAAGTTCCGTCAGAAACAAGAATGAACAAGTTTAAATTTTTCAAGCCAAGAAATGTTTTGCCGTCAAAAATGCACTTCATTATTTGAAGGACTCGCGATTAACCAAGTGATTGATTGTCTAAATACAGACAAATTCTTAAAGATTTGAAAAGGTTTTATCTCAGTATTAATCTTTGCACATACACGTGGTTCTAAAGAAAATGTGCTATCATTAATGGTATAAGGAGAACTTTTGAGTAAGTGGCAGAACAACACGTGGTCAAATTCAGGGATCATG
>NC_091555.1:11226010-11233510 GCF_042767895.1 Penaeus vannamei | reverse complement strand
CGTTACCTCGAAGCCTGGGCTGATTTCTTCTCCGAGCCAGGTGAGGCCTCGACTTCTGCCGCGCCAGTTGAACTCTTCCGTCATGCCGGGCTTGGGCAGCACGCACGTTGCCTTCTCCTCCATGTCGCAGTGCACGACGATGGCGTCCTTGACGTCACCCTCATTGGGATCGACGAAGTATTCGCCTGAAAAAGATAAATGTGGCTGATGAATATGTATATATAAATGTCACAGCATTTGTAACTATAGTTCATGTAACTGATATCATTGTCGGAATAACGCTCTACTATTATTGCAATCCCAATAGGAAATTGTTTATGTTAGTAACATAAGACATCTTGTCGCCCCCTGATACCACAATCTTTATGCGTATCGTGTATCACTATCGCTTACCACTTGGGAGTTCTGGATGAGCATATGCGAGATCGCGGCAGGTCTTTGCAGGAGATTCCTTGGTGCCTTCCGGCTTGAGGAACTTCTTGAAGGAGGTCTTGAGCTGTTCGTAGGCCTTGGTGATGAGGTCGCGGCGCTCGTCGTCCGTGATCTCCTTGCCGAAGAGGCGGGCCGGGACGTCGGAGTCGTCTCCCTGCAGTGGGTCGGGTCCCTTGGTCTGGTCCCGGTTGAGGAGGGCGGCCAAGGTCATTGCGTCGTAGCCCATGGACTCACCAGGAGGACCAGGCGGACCAGCAGGACCAGGAGGACCTGGGGGACCTGAGGAGCCGTCTTCGCCAGAAGGACCGCGGGGACCGGGGGGACCCATGATACCTTGGATACCAATACCTCCGTCGCGTCCAGGCGGACCCTTGGGGCCAGGCTCGCCGGATGGACCAGGGGGACCAGCAACGCCAGGAACACCCTTGTCACCAGAAGGACCAGAGGGACCGGGCAGACCCTGGAGACCAATAAGACCGCGGTGACCCTTGGCTCCCTTCGGTCCTGCTGCACCAGTGTCTCCCTTCTCGCCTTGAACGCCAGGTGCGCCAGGCTTGCCTCGAGGACCAGAAGGTCCCTCCACGCCCTGAGGTCCAGTTTCTCCGCGGTCTCCTCGTTCTCCTGTTGGGCCAATAGGTCCGGCCGGGCCCGGAGGTCCCTATCATAGACAAAAAGGGTAGAATTAGTGATCGTATAATAGCGCAGCCTACACCAATCTATTACTAAAGTTCTTGCAATCGCGTGCATATAAATGCAAGTGCAAATAGTTGAGGATAGCACTCACGGGCAGACCAGTGGGTCCAGGGCTGCCAGTTTGTCCAGGGGATCCGGGGGGTCCTTTGTCTCCTGTGCGTCCAGAAATACCGGGGGGTCCGGGCTTGCCATCTGCACCAGGAGCGCCAGTGTCTCCAGATGGGCCAATGGCGCCGGGGGGACCAGTAAGACCAGGTGGGCCGACGGGACCTTCAGCGCCGCGCTTTCCTTCTGTGCCAGGCTCTCCCTGTTAACAGATTAAAAAAAAAATTAATGTACCTAGTTTTTATCATATACTATCTAGCTGTACATATCTGACACACAACCATGTATTGGGAGTTTGAAATGCATTGTTAATTACCCGAGCACCGGTTTGTCCACGGAGACCAGGTGGGCCAGGCGGGCCAGGCAGACCAGGAAGGCCACGTTCTCCTGAAGGTCCAGGAGGACCAGGCTTTCCAACTTGACCGATTCGGCCCTGGGGACCGGCCTCACCCTTGGGACCTTCGGGTCCAGGGGCACCAGGCTGACCTGATGGCCCTGGAAGGCCAGGGCGTCCTGTGTCTCCAGGGGAGCCCTTGATGCCAGGGTTGCCAGCCAGACCAGTTGGACCCGGTTCTCCTGCAGATCCCTGTGAAGAAGGAACAGTTAACAGTAAAAAAAATCCTTATGTAGCGCTGGTTTGGGTTCGAAGTGTTGCACACAGGACGTCATTCCAAGTGAAATAAACGACACTCACAGGAGTACCGGCGGTGCCAGGTCGCCCAGGTGGACCCATGAGACCAGGTTCACCTCGCTGACCGCTCTCTCCGCGTTGTCCCTTGGCACCGTTGAGGCCGGGCAGTCCCTGGGAACCGGTGGGGCCAGGCTGGCCCACTGGTCCAGGATTTCCTTGCGATCCCTTCTGTCCGGGAAGACCACGCTGGCCCTTCGGTCCTCCAACGCCAGGAGGCCCAAGAGGACCTGGGAAGCCCTGGATACCCTGCTGGCCCTGAGGACCTCTCTCGCCCATCATGCCGTTTGCACCGGCCTCGCCAGGAGGACCTGGTGGACCAGGGTCTCCCTTTTCTGCTGGCTCTCCAGGTGGACCCGGGGGACCCATGACACCCTGAGGACCTTGGTCACCTTGACGACCTGGGGGACCTTCAGGACCGGCTCTTCCGATGCCTCCTCTCTCTCCCTTCTCTCCGGGCAGACCAACGGGACCGCGACCGCCAGGAAGACCCTAAGAACGAGAAGGTGCTGTTAGTTATGCAGGCTTCTGTCTCGACGTGGCGGACTGAATTTATTTTTTGCTACATTTGTGCCGAAATCTTCTCTGATACTCACAACAAGACCAGATGGACCGGCGTGACCCTTTTGGCCAGAGGGACCTGGAGGACCTGCTGGTCCGTCGGGGCCAGGAAGGCCAGACTCTCCTCGGGCTCCAGTCTCTCCGGGTGGACCTTGAGCTCCTCGCTCTCCGGGGAAGCCTCGAGTACCGCGCAGGCCAGGGCCGCCAGGAAGACCACGAGGACCTTGCAGACCCGCCTCTCCGTCCTTGCCAGCCGTACCGTCTCTTCCGGGGGCGCCAGGGAGGCCTTGGAATCCACGTGCGCCGGGAGGACCAGGGGGACCGCGCTCGCCAGAAGGACCGGTGGGGCCAGGCTGGCCGATGGGACCAGCGGATCCGTCCTTACCAGGGTCACCTCGAGGGCCGGTGGGACCGGTTTCTCCAGGGGAGCCTTCCTTGCCTGGTTCGCCCTAGAATTCAGAGAGGTTTCCGTCACTTTATGTTACTGAAGTTCCCCTGTGGAAATCAACTGTGCATTGCATTAGTCTTGTTTCCAAATATATAGATATAATGCAGGGACATGTAATGACTTACAATCTGTCCTTGTGCCCCTGGCATTCCCATAGGGCCTGGGAGACCCTGAATGCCCTGGGGTCCTTGGTCGCCTGGTTTGCCGTCAGCGCCGGGGGCACCTCGCTCGCCGGGGCGACCTGTCTTGCCAGGGGGACCTGAAAGCCCTCCAGGGCCTCGCAGACCGCGTAGGCCGGGCATGCCAGAAGGACCAGGGTTTCCTTCGCGACCCTTCTGTCCGACGTTTCCGGGGGGTCCAGGGTCGCCGCTTTGGCCTGCAATGCAAAAGGGCTTCCTTCGTCACTGAAGCTTCTCTCGCCCCCACGCGGGAGGCGTCTTGCCAGGCGCAGTGGCTGCTCATGCGCCAGGGGCGTTGCAGTGTAAATAAATCACGATGACAAAACTAATCACAGTAGTATTTGCAAAACCATAATGACATTAATAGCAACAACATTAGCAACTAATATAAATACGATAATAATGAGAATGATGATACTGACATTCATAATAATGATAATAATAACGATGATAATGAAAGTAGAACCTAATCATAATCATAAACATGATAATGATAATAATGATTATGATTATGATGATTATAATGAGGATGGTAATGATGGTAATAATAACATTAATAATGATAATAACAATGATAATAATGATAATAACAGCGATGATAATGACAATAATGATAATGACAACAATAATACTAATGATAATAGTAATAACAATAATAATAATAGTAATAACAATAATAATAATAATGATAGCTATAAGAATAATGGTAATGATAGCAATAATGATAATAATAAACATGATGATAACTTTGGGAGTCTATTTACATTAACATAGATGTACAAAACGAAATGAAAATAGACGTTCTCACCCTTGGGTCCAGGGGGTCCGTCAGCTCCTGGGAGACCTCGGCCTCCAGGGGGTCCTCGTTCTCCCTGAGGGCCCAATCCTCCAGAAGGACCGACCATGCCTCTCTTGCCTCTCTTGCCAGGGGATCCGGGGGGCCCGGGAAGGCCTCGGGGGCCTGGGGTTCCTCCCTCGCCCTTCATACCGAACTCTCCCTTGAAGCCTCGCTCGCCGGTCAGACCCTGAATAAGGATATTAATTAGTCCTCCGTCGGCAGCAAAGGGGCGTTCAGCTCCCTTCAAGTAATTCCAGACAGACCAGCACGGCGACACTCACCCTCTCGCCCTTGGCGCCAGGAACACCGGGGCTGCCAGGAAGGCCAGGGGGACCTCGAGCTCCGGGGAAACCGGGAGGACCAGCATCTCCCTGGGTACCAGGAGCTCCCTTTTCTCCGGCAAGTCCGTCTTTGCCCGAGGGTCCCTGGGGGCCTGCCTCGCCGGGGATGCCGGGTTTGCCAGCCTCGCCTGAAAGAAGATTGCGGTTGTTGGAAAGACTCGTCCAGAGAAAGGGAACCGTTTCCCTGCCGTGTGCCAAGAGAGTATTGCCAGAGTGAAGACAGCAGTTTCTTACCTCGTGGACCTTGAAGACCCTGGGAACCCTTGGGGCCTTGCACACCCTGGTCACCCTTGGCGCCAGCGCTGCCAGGGAATCCGGGGGGGCCGGGCTTTCCGGGGCCACCGGGGGGACCTGGGGGACCTGCAATGCCGTCAATGCCACGCAGACCAGGAGGCCCTGGGGGACCTTCTCGACCGCGCTCACCGCGAGGACCTGCAGCACCCTGGGAAGAAAAATGCCTTGTCACTTTGCTCTGCCACCTCGGCGATCACTTGCTGAGAATAAAGCCATGAACGAAAGGCGCGGACGCGTCCAGCGACAAACATGCATGATGCCTTACCATGGGGCCGATAGGACCAGGCTGTCCAGGAGGACCGGAGGCTCCCTTGTCTCCAGACGATCCCTGTTCACCCTTGGCGCCGTCGAGACCAGGGAAGCCACGGTGTCCCTTCACACCAGGGAGGCCTGGCATTCCGGGGAGGCCACGAGGCCCAGGGGGGCCAACAGCGCCTGGGGGACCTGCAGCTCCATCCTCACCGTTCTCTCCCTAAAAAACATAATTACACCATTAGTGGTTCTTAGAAGTGAGGCAAGGGAAATAGAGGCAATCAGGACATTTTCTAGTCTGGAGAAACGACTTACATCTTTTCCAGGAATACCAGGGAGACCGCGTGGACCAGGTGGACCGGTTGACCCGGAAGGTCCGGGATCACCTGGTTCGCCTCGCATACCCTGGAAACCCTGAGGACCGGCGGGACCGGGGTTACCTGGAAGCAAAGACCCAATGATTGTTTCCTCTTTCTGGATAGTTTACTTTGAGTCTCATATAGGACACACTTTTCTTAATCAACAGCTTCAACAGAAGGAAGCACATTCATCGCGTTCGTCACTCCTGCAATAAACGATAAGGGCAACGTACCTGCGGGACCTCTCGGGCCGATGGGACCGACTTGAGCCTGCAGTTCGTAGCTCAGGGCTGGCCCTTTCTCGCCTCCTTGTGACTGCGACAGCTGGGATATCCATGGTGTGATCTGCAAATAACGTGCGCAAAGTTAGGGACGCCACAACGAAAAATGGGGTCTACAAGTCTCCATTTCATGTCCAACAATATACAAAACACAAAGAAATTCATCAAGTAAATAAAGAGAAAAATGTCCCACTCACGTCGGGCATGGGTCCAGGAGGGCCAGGGTCACCGGGGATGCCAGGGGTGCCTGGCATTCCCGTAGGACCTCGTTCGCCTGGTGATCCTGCAGCTCCTACCGCGCCTCTGTCAGTGTCTGGCTGGGTCTGTGAGTAGAGAGCAAGGGTTGTTTCGGTGTTTCGAGGAGGGAAAAAGATTTCAAGGGGGAGCTAATGTGGACATTATTCCAAAGAAAGTATTCGTCAGCAAACTGAATTAGGGCTAGGTGATACTTACTGGGCCCACGATTTCCGTTGGTTCTTCTGAAAATGAGAAAAAACAAACAAAACTATCAATGGATGAAACTTGAAAGACAATGTTTGATATCAATGCCACTTGTCATCATAGAGTTACAATGTTATAAGTGGTTGAGTAGTTGATATATATTATATCTTGATCTTTGCACTTGTTAAAAACATGGCAAAAGCTTTGCCTCAAGCCTTATGAAGGATTTGACGCCATACAGAGAAATGCTCTTTGTAGAGATCAATAATTTGTTATTTCACCTTATGGTATTACAATAGCAATAAAGCCTTGAATAATAGTCTGGGTTTGGAATGGACAGTGTATTCAAGAAGTAAAAACAAGTAAATATACGTAAAATACTTATCTATAGATACGGCACGTACACTTGATAATATTCCTGACTAGAAATAAAGCTATCACACCGAATCAAGTCTACTTTTCATTCCCCGGTAGATCAGTATGTGATGCAGGAGTCTATCTACAGTTACAACTGAGAAAGTTAATCCAAGACCAGCAAGGAGGCTGGTGTGAACCTGGACATAATGAGAATCCTACATTATCTAGATAACAATGGAAATGTGTAGGAAATAATTTAAATGATTATTCAGAGTAAGAAAGATTACAGAAGTAGCGACGTGCTAAAGGATGACCAAGGAATCTGAAAACCAAATGAGTAGACGAAGAGCATAGACAAGATTGGAAGGAAGGTGGCGTGTCCTAACGGAAGGAGTCTAACGCTTCATGAAGGAAGTGAAAATCTCGATGAGAGACGTGATGGAAGTGAGCCCCGGGCGGTTTGTGAAGAGAAAAGCCTTCCCTCAGGAGCCCTGCGCCGTCGGCTCCTCGGCGCCAAGCCCCGGCCATACCTTCCGTCGGCCGGCGATCTGGGCGCTGGCCCTTTGGCCGTCGCGGCCTGGACGCTCTTCTTTCGTAATCCAGTTCCCGTCTCGGCGTTGGCGGTGGCGGAGGCGGAGGTGTAGTTGTGGTGGTTGTGGTGGTAGTGGTCGTGGTAGTGGTAGTGGTTGGGGGTTCAGTTTGTTCATAGGGATCGCGCCCGTATGGGTCATACGGCGGCGGCTGCGTGGCATAGGGGTCGTAGGGGTCATAGGGCGCCGGCGTGGCATAGGGGTCGTAGGGGTCATAAGGCGCCGGCGTGGCGTAAGGATCGTAAGGTTCCTCCTCCTCCTCAGGGTCAGGGTAGGGGTCATACGGGGCCGGCGTGGCATAGGGGTCGGGTGACGCCTCCGCCTCATAAGGGTCATATGATTCATCGGGTCCATATTCATCATAATCGTCGTAATTATAATAATCGTAATCTGCAAGAACAAGGGGTGAACGGACGACAGTGAGTAAGGGAAGGGGAGCGAGGGGGAGAGGGGGTGCGGCGGAACCTACCTGGGCACACCGGGCAGCACTGGCCCAGGGGGATATATTGGTTCTCGCACTCAATCTCGGGGCACAGGACGCCAGCGCAGTTGTCGTCGCAGGGGGTCTGTTCGCAACTGACTTCACCCGCCACGCATGTGCAGCGGGTGCAGTCGTCTGGGTCAAAGGACTCGCCATCGGC
>NC_091555.1:11206010-11216010 GCF_042767895.1 Penaeus vannamei | reverse complement strand
GCAGTGGATATCAACGTTAGGAGGTTGGGGGACGAAGGGGCTTTCGAGTTGCCAGAACATGTGGCACTTCGAGTCATGACAGCTGACGACGGGGGCATTGCCACGTCAACAAACTGAGCGAGGGTGCCACGAGATGCACCCGGAAGACCTGGCCTTCTTTCAAGGCAAAACATAAACTGACTTGACACTAAGAGGACATCACACCGGCAAATTTTGCTTACAAGCGGTGACTCCGTTCAAAGCACACATAAACCCTCCTGTTATCAGCGGGGTGCGAGGGCCTGGTGGCCGCGCGGCCTTCAAAAGGAGCCCAGCGATCTGTGATTTATCTTAGGAGCAATCTCAAGTGACTTTCTGGAGCTGCAGGTTCTATGAACGGGGCCGCCGTGCGTCCCGATTTATTTAGAGGATCAGCTTCCACTTCACGCTGGTCCGGGTGGTGACAGACGGGAGCACAGGGACTGAACAACAGGGATGGTTTAATTCACTTGCAAACCAAGCATGCAGTCTGTGATTTAGATGTGCGTTCGAGTGTCGTGCAGGATTTGATTTTTTCATTTTCATTTATGTGTAAGTGAGAAAGCGGAAAGGTGGAAGAGTTGTGTAGTTTGAGTCTGAAGCAAATATTCCAGTCTAAAATGCCTTTTCTGACCTTTACGCATCAATTCCCCAAAATCAGCATAGAGCTAGCAGGGAAGTGAGACCAAATGCATTTCAACATGGATATCAACATTTACGAGATGTCTTTCGCTGACAGTAACAGCTAATAATTAACACGGGAATGAGTAAATCACCTAACATGTATTCTTGAATAAGGCAAAATTAGTGTTCATCGGTATTAAAGTTAAATACAAACGACAAGGGACTCAGCAGTGGGAAAATTTCAGGGGAACGACTGAATGGATTATCATCTGTAAATATTGTCAATGAAATGTAACTGCAGGGATTTTTGTATCAGATATCTTTAGACTGGACTGCCTTCGCAAATGGTCACTGCAAATCTCGGGGAAATCATTTTGCAAGATGGGGTAATATAAATTTTTTGATTCTCTGTTCAACAATGAGTCTAGGCGAGGTGACGATGTGTGCGTAAAGCAGAGAGGCACTAGGAAGCGCAAGGCCCCCGTGGAATGATTTCTGTGTGGTCAGTTATACTGAGAGCGAGTTCTAGGTGTCAGATGAAGAAAAGTGTTCAGAAGACGTTTCGTGCTCGGATCGGGATAGTGTTACATTAGTCAGACTACAGTCGTTTACAGAAGCTGATGTCATGTATGTGATGGGATGTGGAAGTGATGTGCCTAGAGCTACGACAACTTTACTTAATACAGATTGGATTTTTATGATGATAAGCTCTTCAGACTTTCAGGTGACCTGATATGAACTCTGAAAGATATGACTTTCATGGAAGGTTCTTAGAGACTTGACCATTTTGCGGTACAAGGTGACCTGAAAAGTCCGTGGAACAATGACCTGGCCTGATAACTTGGACTGGCGCGATGCCGTGTGAAGCGAGTGAAGTGTGACCTCTCATCAGGTCGTCCGCAAAGGCATTATGACGATGAGGTTTAGCGCGGTCGCCAAGACCAGCTTTAGATACTGCTATTTAGTGGCGTCTGAGAGAAAGTTTAGGTGTGGAGTTTAAAGTTTAGGTTCAAATTCAGATGCTGCATTACACACAGAGTGTCGAGCGGCTGCGGCTACTTACCGTAGTAGTTGTAATCTTGGGGCTTGGCTTCAGGTTCCGGTTCTGCGAGAGCTGCGGCAGCCAGCAGGAGCAAGGTGGCCGCGGCGGCCAGCGGGGGCCGCCTCAGGGGGTCGGGGAGCCGCCACATGGCGCGGCGGCGACCCAGCGGCGGCGTCGGGGTGGTACTCTCCTGCTGGGGGGACCCGTCACTCCGTCTGGCCGCGGCTGCCAACCAATCTGTACTGAGCCCGGGCCCCGGCCGCACTGCTCTGCCTGCTGCGACCACCACCCCAGCCCGCTAGCGCTGCGCCCACGCCCGGCGCCCCCGCTGCCACGCCGCCCGACCTCGCCAATTCGCCAATTTTCTATTAATTTTTAAAGAGTCTGCAGCTATTTACAGTTGTTAATAATTATATCTACGAACAATGCGTAGTCAACTGTAAATGCCTAGTAACCCCAAGCCACAGAAAATATTTTATAGGACAGCATCATTAATGTAAATCGGAAGTTAGGTCACAATTAATATCATTAAATTAGGCAGATATCAAAGACGTTTGCAGTTACCAAATTTGACTGCACGTGAGTGTCATCCCGGTAGCAGATGGATCCATCAAAAACATTAAAATAGATGTCATTATCAACTATAAATCAGCCCACAAGAGCTTTTCCTGTATGAAAGTTTGGCCGGGCATTGTGGCACCGCGCCGAGGGGAGGGGGCAGAGGGGAACCTTGGGCGAGGGGACGCGAGGGAGGGGGGACCCTACCTCAGCGCGCGCCACCTTCCTCTCGTAGGTCTGAGGGGAAATTTGTTAATTGTTATCATAACAACCGAGTCAATCCACTTGGACACTCAGCTCAGAGTACTAGGACCCGGCGCCGGTGCCCAGTACCCGAAATAGATGCCAAGGGGAAAGGCGAGGCGCAAATCCACGCGCGAAGCTCACCTGCGCTCGCTAATCAGCCGATTCCAAAGGTAACACGGCGTCGAGGTAGCGCCGCCTCCCTCGCACCTGGAGGACTGCAATATCCGGGGTTAAGCATTTTTTTACATATGCGGCATAAAGGCACATCTACATATAACCAGTTATATCAACGCGAATAACTACAACATGAATGAACCATGCGAGTATTGTGAGGAAGCATCAAGAGATCAAAATAAAAATCTGATTAATAATCTTTATCATTATTATGCAATAAGAATGTATGCGACATCATATATTTACCTATATGTATATATATATATATATATATATATATATATATATATATATATATATATATATATATATATATACGCATATATATATATATATATATATATATATATATATATATATATATATATATATATATATATATTATATATATATATATATATATATTATATATATATATATATATATAATATATATATATATATATATATATATATATATTATATATTATATATATATATATATATATATATATATATATATATATATATATATAATATATATAATATATATATATATGTATATATATATATAAATATGTATATATACAATAGTTTATATATATATATACATATATATATTCATATATATATATATATACCAACGCATTACCCTAAGTATACCATTGTAGCATAAATTTTTATCACTTAATTTAGACATCGTTGTGGGCAGTCGCAGATATCTCTTTTTTGGAGATGCACGTTCGATAGACGGAGGAACATCATTGCTTGATAACACTGAATACGCATCTCAGCACTTCTCAGCGACGGGCATCGGTGAGTTTTATTGTACTGTAGACAAAGTGAGCCAAGACTGGTCGTTGATCTTAGCGTCAGCAATCATTCTGACGATTTGTTTTTACTTGGCTGGCTAAGATTGAAGACTGATAGGGCAAGTACAACCCCAGACAATATTGCAGTACTGCAGATACGGAGAAGCTAGACTGTAATAAGGTCCGTTTACTCTCTTTCGTTACATTACCTTAAAATTTTGCAGAAGACATCAAATGATTTACTCAGTCTCTTGCAAATGTGCCGAGGATAATTTTCCATGGCTATTTCGTCAACAGCTACACCTAAAATTTCGTAATAACTTGACGACTCACATTATGGGTACATAATGCTAGCTGATATTTTATAATATATTACATGTGTTTCAATGAGATTTAATAATGGTTTATCGCAATACAGCCAGTCATCAAGTTTAGAAAATTGTCTCTCGACAGTGGCAGATAAATTTGCTTCTCTGCCATAATAAAAGATATTAATATCATCAGCAAAGAGAATAAATGTTCAAATGTAAGTGAAATGTCAAATCCTTCACATGAAGCAGAACTAACAGGGGCACAAGCTGAAGCCTTGGGGGACCCCAAGAGACACTTTGGAAAAAGACGGAGTTGTTTACTTCTGTTTGCTGTCGCCTGTTCAGTGGATAATTAGGCAACCAACGTACCCCATACTGTTGCTGTTTAATAAGTAGTATATCATGATCTATGGCACCAAAAGCCTTGTTAAGATAGAAAATAGTACTAACAATATATATTTTTATGATCTACCGCTTCTATGGCCTATAATGCCATTGATGCAATAGCGGTCTTTGGTGAGCAGTGCGTTTTCTAAACCCAAATCAAGCTTTGTTAATGATGTTATATTGGTGGATATGGTCCATTACATGCTTAAACACTAATTAATCAATATTTTTAAAGATATATCCTATAGAAGTAGAATGGCAATTAGGCATTTCAGTTTTTGCGCATGAATCGTATTTGCATTTCGAACTGATCAGGGAAAATGACGCTATCTAGAGAAATATTTAACACACGGATAAGCACACTATCTTAGTCTGCCCCCGCATTGTTCATTTTTTTAAACACTCACTAACCTCGGCGTGAATGACACAGGAAAAGATGTTCAATAATGCAGCTTGTAAAATAATGCATTGGACTTGCGTTAGTTGGGATCAATTTATTAACTAAAATTTCCCAACACTAGCGAAGTACAGACTGATGTTGATACTATGTCATTTGGGTTAGTTTTAGCGATATCATTAGCTGTAACTCTCTTTACATTTGGCATTCTTACGTTTTAGAAAGTTCATTGATGATATTTCATGTTTTCTTTGAATTGCCCATAGCAAAGTCAAATTCATTCTCAAAATAAACCTGATATTGACTAGGTTTACCTTAATATTTGGCATTGTCATCCATCGGCCACAGGCTTTTCAACGTATTTGTTGTATAGCTTATCTCTGGTATTCATAAGCTCCTTGAAGTCTCTAATTATCCAGGGCTTAGACAGCCACTTGCAAGCAATATTTAGATCTCTACTTAGCTCAAGGTCAGATGCTGACTCTTGCAAGCAATATTTAGATCTCTACTTAGCTCAAGGTCAGATGCTGACTCTTGCTTAGATAAGTTGACTTCATCGGGTGTGGTGTGTTTATTCTCCCGATGGGTAGTTGTCGGTGTGGTCGGAGTGGTTCTCTGAGGATGCAGGCGCGTGGAAGGAATGGAGGGGTCACTCGCCAGAGCCCCGCCAGAATGTGTTATGTGTTGAATGTGAATGTATCAGCAGAATGGGTTGTTATTTTTGATAGTTCATGTCTGTCTGTCTGTCTGCCTGTCTGTCTGTCTATCTACCTATCTATACATACATACATATATGTGTGTGTGGCTGTGTCTATATATCTATATATATCTATCCATCTATCCGTCCATCCATCCATGTATGTATGTATGTATGTATGTATGTATGTATGTATGTATGTATGTATGTATGTATGTATGTATGTATGTATGTATGTATGTATGTATGTATGTATATATGTGTGTGTGTGTGTGTGTGTGTGTGTGTGTGTGTGTGTGTGTGTGTGTGTGTGTGTGTGTGTGTGTGTGTGTGTGTGTGTGTGTGTGTGTGTGTATGTATGTATGTATGTATGTATGTATGTATGTATATATATATATATATATTATATATATATCACACATATGTGTGTGTATCTAAACTAAATAATACCTTTAGTGATGGTACATTTTTCATATGACTGTAACTTATAAATGAATATTGCAAAGTATATAAATAAGACATACTGACTGCCGTTTCTAAAACATGCGTATGATTCCTATTCCAATCCATCCGCGGCGACTGAAATAAGGGAAACAAAAAAGAAATTATAGCTATTACTGGTGCGAAATCTACGGACACGAGTCGCGAGGTTTCAGTACCGCCGGCCGGCTGCTCTCCCGTGCGGGAAGTGATACGTCAGACTTTGCTACCGTTAATGCAGTTACTCAGGAGAATAAAGTACGGAGTACTGGGCTTTCATTCCCCTTACGAACTGATGTGGATCGTGACTCAACGAAACAACATGAACGAGCCTGTTAAAAGCCGATGGGAACACTAGGAATTTCGTTGTGCAGTTCCTCGGAGCAAACGAAGCGCTCGTAGACCAAAGATCTATGATTGTATAAAATGTTGGTAATAATATCTGCAAAGGATTAACCAACAAACTTCTTTAGCTGAGGTAAGGAGAAAAACAAGAGGCCCATAGTTGTTTCATAGCCCTCTGGAGGCGAGCTGAATGTTTTTAGATAATCGGACTGGAATTTTAAGAGGGATTTAGGCTTCCTCGAAGGATATAAGACAATTTGACTATTAGCAAAATCTGATGTACCATTTTGCGTTGCTGTTGCCATCTCAGTGCTTCTCCAATTTATAACACGTGTCATCTCACGGATCCCATACTTTTCTTTTGCCGACTCTGCCATGCCCAGCCTCTTCGATGACCTCCCCCCCCCCACTCCATTTTGGGCTTCTCGTTCGACCGCTCGTCTTCTAGACTATTTTCGGTCTCCGGACGCAGCATCAAACTGTTGAGAAGCACTTATCTAACAAGCCACAGACAATTTCTTTATCGAAAGTCTGAATTGACACTACAAGCCGAGGAATTCTACTTAAACAATATATTAACATTGGTACCGCGACATATTTAGAAAGATAAATAAATAAATAAAAAATAAAAATAAAATCACGTTGTCATGGCACAAACGCTGGTTACTAATATAGCACATACCTCAAGGAGGCTTGCTAATTCCAATGCCTTTTGATGTTCTGAATTGCAGCTTGAGGCACGTCAATTGAGGGTCATCATTTACTATGCTGAGGTATTTGCGTTAAAACCGGCATGCAAGAAATTCTTGGTCCACTTAGTATGGACTTTCAAGTATGCCTTGGTAGTGACGGTTGCAAATATGCTTTTCAATCCACGTACGGTGCCTTTGCTAAATTTTCGTACGAATGGTGTTGAAGCTCATTTCTGCCAGTGAAAGCCTCTGAAGACTACGAGAAGTGATTGAGACTACCTTCGGTTGTTGGCGACAAAGAGCATGGCGTAGAAGTCCTTAATGCCAGACTGTCTGCCAAGCCAACATGCCATAGACTGGAAGACCCCGTGCGAGAATCTCACACACACACCGCAAGACTGATACAGGTTGCAGTGGAGCGTCGGTGGAATAATCAGCAAGAGACGCAAGGCATACTATGCAATGAAGAATGTACGCTTTTCAGGCCACCTATGTAGAATGCTTGTGATCATTTTGACCGATACACACACACACACACACACACATATATATATATATATATATATATATATATATATATATATATATATATATATATATATATATATATATATATATATATGTATGTATGTATGTATGTGTGTGCGCGCGCGCTAAATGCGCGTGGGCGGTGCAAGTGTACATATAACAAGCATACATACATATAGAAAAACAGGTAAATAAAAGACCAGGTATACCAAAATATTTAATATTTCCTTGTACAATAACTTATGTAAGATCAAATACAAATTGCAGATATTATGTTTGGAAAAGAAGTGCACAGAACATGTTAATGGCAACCGCACTTAACCAGTACTCGCGTCACGTGTTGCAGAGACACCAAAGAACCCTCGACGACTCATTCAGAGAATTGTTCAAAGTGCGTCTTCGACAGCCCCATTTGTCCCGGTCTGCAGCAGGTAAGGATAACTAATGCCGGTTTGACGCACAGAAAAGGAAAAAAAGATCAGATTTATGAATTTCTTGTAAATCCAACCCCGCCGCCGCCAGGTCTGGTTCCTGGGTTTGGAGGAACTGCCTCACGTCTGCCTCCCAGGAGGCAGAAAAATGCAATCGACAGGCTATTTCTCGACGGTTTCCCGAGTGTGAAACCATACAACGAGAGAGAGGAGGCGATGAAGAGGGAAGGATAGCATATGAAGCAATAGAGGAAAGAAAGCCTGGGATGCCAAACCCGTTCCGGGCTACGGGTCCGCCCAGCCACAGATAAGCCCGGGGGACCGCGACGGCAACCTGGCCGGGCGAGCGGGCGTGCGAGGCGGTTGCGAGCGCCACACATGCGGGACAAATGTGATGCGACAATGCCCTGCCTTCAGACAAGCACGTAAAAATTAAATAGAAAAATAAGAATGCTTTACCAAGGGTAAATCCGATTTCTTTCTGGAGAATTCTTAATGTCCCTAAAAAAAATCTCTTATAATCTCAATGGGAGTTATTATATACAATTCAATGGTAAACTTAAAGCACACAATATAATGTATAATGCTTTCTTGGGCATTATAGACGCTAAAATATATGACAAAAACCTAAAACCAAACCTGTTTGTGCGAATTCGCAAGTAGGAATTGAGTCTATGCATGTTGTGTGTCTGGACATTGAGATACTGTATTCAAGATTAAAATGTATGTTTTGATGTGGAAAGTCTTAAGAAGATTGTTACACAATAGCAAATAAAATCTGGTGTTAGCCACTTCATATAAACAACGGTTATGCTTAAACCGACACCCATTCAAACCAAAATACATATATTTCGTAAAACCTAACTAAAGCAAAGAAGGCGACACATCGGCCAGAATTCCGACAAGCCCTCGCCGACCAAGCGAGCGCGCAGCAACGCAGAATACTGTTCTCGAAGCCCCGCTCTCGTGTGCCACGCCTTCGGCGGGCGCGGCACAGACCCTGCAAAGCCTGTGCATTCGCACTCTTTCCCCGAGGCGTAAGAGACGCCTCGACGGAAGCCAAGCTCTCGCTGGCGACCAGTTGGAGGGGCAGCGCCCGGCCGCCGAGCCAGCTGGCTTGCTCTTTCTCCTGCTACACTGTAGGCACTGGAAACGTGCGGCATTAAATACAAGCTTATGAGACTGAGAATCTGAATAGCAGTGAACACAACTTCAATAATCATAAAAAACTAATAATATTAAAACAATGATGACGGTAATATTAAAAATCATATAGAGACAAAAATGCCATAGCCTTCCGCTAGGCCAAGCCCCCAGTACATAACTGTTGTCACAACATGCAACGGCAGTGAATGTGAAGTAATAAATAGAGAAAAATAAAAAGAGAGATCTAATTGCCATCTATCACGAACACTATGACTACTAAGTTGACAACAGCCGCCGGTTGGAAATACTTCAAAGCCTAAATTCTCGCCAAAGCCCGCTGCTGCAGCTTGAGTATCCGTCATTTTCTTCCATTTGTACAACTTTCGTTTCCTCTGTGTTCCGGTTTCCTCTTCCGGAGTTCGCTTCCTGAATTACAGTAAATTACTATATATTTCGTAACATCTATTTATTCATTCACTCTTCACCTTTCTTACCTGTCTACCTCAATTGCTGTCTTTTCCCATAATTCCTTGAGGTTCTTTCTTTCCTTCTTCCGTTCCGCTAATTTCTCTCTTTCCCACTCTCCCCCTTCTCTCTCTTTTCCCTTCGTCTCCCTGCCCCTCGCCCGCATTCTGCCAACCTCCTGTGTTACAAGGCCTCGGGGTCGCCCTCATCCCTTCTCCGTGGGGACTCCTTGAGCGCGAGGCGGCCTTTGTGGGAGGGGGTGGGGTGGGGACGCACACTTGTGCTGCCTTCAACTTGGAAGGGCAGGGGAGGTAGGGGGCAGAAGGGAGGTAGGGGGCAGAGGGGAGTTAGGAGGCAGAGGGGAGGCGGAGGAGGAGGTTGAGGAAGAAGGAAAGGTTGGTGGTGCTGGTGGTGGAGGAGGAGGAAGAAGAGGAGGGAGGGGAGGAAGAGGAGTAGTAATTGTAGTAGTAAGAGGTGGTGGAGATGGAGGTGGAGAAGTAGAGGAAAAATATGAGGAAAAAGTAGAAAAGGAAGAAGAGAGAAAGAAAACTGAAGGAGGAGGAGATAGAGGAAGATGCAGAAAAGAAGAAAGAAGCAAGGGTGGGAGGAGGAGGAGAGCGCAAGTGGGTAATGGGTAATGATAGATAGAGCAAGAGAAAGATGAAATAG
>NC_091555.1:11157535-11162535 GCF_042767895.1 Penaeus vannamei | reverse complement strand
AACATTACATAAAAAAGAACCTAGTTTCCATTTTTGAGTATCTATCAAACCCATGTGCTAAAAAGGTCTTTGGTACTACGATTCAATAATCAATTTCCTATTTGGATGTCATAAAACATTTGTGTACTTGTCCTGATAAACCAGAAACAATGAATTACAATTACAAAAGTAAGAAAGAAAGAAAGAAATCATAGGTGTGCAAATTCATACAAAATATGCCTGCTGATGTCTGGAGTGCATAGAGATGTACACTGTCCACTGTGATTTTGTTAAATCTGTATTTCTACGCCTAAATGACTCCACAGGCAGCTAATGACCAAGGAGTCTATCATTAGGCCTACCTGATCTCATATATTTACCTCATTCCCTAAAATGAAGTGTTTTCTTTTTATTGCCATTATTTTTGTTATCGTCACCAGATGTAATAGAAAGATAATTAATGAAAAAAAAATAATGATAACAATAATAACAATAATAATGACAACAACAACAACAATAATAATAATAGTAACAATAAAATTAATAATAATAACAACAATAATGTTAATAACAACAAAAACATTGTAATAAAAAATAATCAAAATAATAATGATAATAATAATAATAATAATAATAATAATAATAATAATAACAGCAATAAGAATAATTCAAGAAAATAGTAACAGCAACAACAATAATAACAACAATGCTGATAAAAATAACACATTATTATGTCTACATTTGTGCTTGTGAAGCCATCTAAGTGTAAACATATTTGATAAAACAAAACTACAGTGAACAGTCCATGCATCTAGCACCAGTAGGTTATTTCTTTCTGTACATCCTACAGTCTATATATTCTAAGCCAAGAGTACTCTTAGAAACCTCAAATGCTAGCCTACCTTGACTAGGCTAGAAGTTTAGGATTGGATGGAGACATGCTATCACAGGGTAACATACACATGTCATGTTACGCTAGTCTTGTTCTGTATCCATGGATACATAAGGGAAAAAAAAAAATCATATTTTTCTATAGTAAACTGTTTAACATATAATACCCAATATGTCCATCTATTCAACTATCTAGTTTTAAAACACCTCCCCTAGAGTACATTAATATTACTTACTAAGAATGCATGTGACATATTTTTGTGGTTTCATTTACCTAATAGTCATGTCTTCAGAACAACTGTGAAGTTCTGAATGCATGTATATGTTTGAAACATTCATTTAAACAAATACTAAACAGAAAAGCCCCTTTCTCACAATAAGTGTTATCATCATTACCCTTGTCATTATCATCTGAAAAAATAAAAGAAAGAGAATGAAAGAAAACAACCATGATCTACACTTACCTATGATATTGATGAGGAAGTAAAGGCGGCAAGGTGTGCCTGCCTGTAGGTCGAAAGAGTGCACAAAAGACACAAGGAGCCCTGGTATGAGGATGTCTCCAAATCCGAGTAGGTTGTAATTCTCCTGCAGGTCACAAATCTTGGAAAGCTCATAGTCGAAGTTTGGCACTTTGAGCACCATTGGCATCTGCTCCTGGCTGGGACCTCCCTTGGCCACCTCAACCATTATGCTCTTACCATCCTGTTTAGAGATTTTAAGTACAAAAAACACTTCAGTAATAATAGTAATAACAACAATAATCATTTGGATAAGTTTATCACTGACATTGACAATATTAAAAAAGAAAAAGAAAAAAAATTGATAGCAACAATAATAATGGTGATTATGGTGGCAATAACAGTTATTTCATCAATACCAATCCCTTTACTATGGAAGTCCCTATATATCTGATTTATCTTGAGCAATGTTTTTATCCATATGTCTTAAAGGCTAAATTACTGCATGGGAAAGCAACTACACTCTTTCAAAAATTATGGTTTGTCAGAGTTGTGGTATATAGTACATACATCTCCATACACGATCGCAAGCATGCTGAGTACAGTACCTGCCTGCCTCTAAAGTAAACATCACTCAGTAACCTATTTTTAAGGTCACCCAACTCCACAAGCATCTGACATACTATACCACTTGAAATTCTATTTTACAAAAATCATAATTAGCATAATTAACTGGGAGGCTAATGGAAAGGGAAACTTGAGGTGAAAATATATATCGGGAGGGACGTAAAACTTGAATAAGAATGAAGAAAAATGAGAACAAGGAAGAGAGAAAGAAAAAGAGAATGAGTGAGAAAAATAAGAAGGAAAGGAAGGATAAAAGGATGAGAGGAAAGGAGAGCATAGTTCACTATAACAGTATCTATAAACATAATCACTTCCAGGATAATCATATAAATATTGAAAAGGATAAATGATCTACATCTGTAGTGAATCCTTCTTAGTAACCAATTAGTTTAGGCCACTAATGCAGCAAACAAATGTGTGTAAATTAGTATTTGTGCTGTATATTTGTGGGTATGATGTGCAATAAAATCCATTTCTAAGTTCAAAACTCAGCATATCAATGCAAGAAACACCAGTTTGGCCCTTGTATCTGAAACACATGAATTGTATTTGTACTGGTATATGTGAATACTAATTTCTATCATGTATGACAAACCAAAATGTGAATATAATATGTTTGTTTTTTCTGCTTGTCTTTTTAATTTTTTCCCTCTCAGTGACACTGTGTGGCATCTTTATACTGTATCCACAAGTGCTTAGTCCCGTGACCTCACCTGATTTAATAATTCCTTGAATTTTTGGCATTTCTTAAATCTCTAATTCTTTGATTATCAATACATTATGATTCTTACAATTTCATCAAACTATTAAAAGCAATAAAAGAGAAAAAACTTTCTGAAAATCAAGAAGAGAGAGAGAGAGAGAAAAAAAAATGACTCTTTGGTGACAAAGCTTTTCTGGAGCCATCTATTTAAGAACACAATATATAAACTAAAACCACAGTAGATATGGCATGTGCATTTAAATCCTCACTAATGGTAATTTGTGAAATCATAATAATCATCATAAAACCCATAATAATTATAATAGCAATAACAATTACAATGATACAAATAGCATTAGAAATTATCATTAATAGCAGAAGTAGTAATAACTATTTACCAATAAAATGTGGGGTAAAAAAGTTCACTTAAAACAGATATGCAGAAATGATGACAATAAGAATAAAGATTATGCAAGTAAGGAAACTTCTCATTTGTGTTTATGATTACTTTAGTTAACCACTGATTTAGGATACAGTCAATACAAATTTCTTTCTAGTTGAGCTGAACTTGAGCATGGAATCTGAATTATTTATTGTAGTCATTTGACTTTTAACCCACTCACAACAGGAGCCCACAGTACTATAAGAGGTGCAGGAAACCTAAGGTCACCCCATTTTCTATGGTCCTGGGTGCAGGACAAACAATTTTTTTGACTATGTGGCTAAAAAGAAGCTTTAAGCCTACTTTTGCAGGTCTGTTTCTCCTCAGTGACTGCAGCCAGAGCCAAACAAGTGCTCTACTATTTAGCAAGCACAACTTGGAGCAGGCTCAACAGTGCATGACATGACAATGTCATTTTGGCATGAGGGATAGCATGTCAAAAGATGTGAATGGACATTATTCTGTTGTCAGTGGGTTAACTAAAATATGCTGATGGCATTTATACATCCAAGGAAAGACCGGGCCTGCAAGCCACAAGGGACCTATATATTGATATGATACCAATGGAGGTTACTTGTTCAAGAAGGGAAGCCTTCCAAAGTTGGCCTGAACCCTTGTTTTTCAATTCTTTTATTGAAAAACAATAATTGGCTTGATTAGAATCAATGACAAGGGGGAAAGAAGACAAGGGGAAAAAGAAATAATCCCTGCACTTCTAATTGTTACTCGTGTGGGCAGCCATGACTATAAACTCAGCACAGCAACACAGGTGCTCTGATTATTTCTTAGGCCATTAGATTAAACAGCAAAAGTATAACAGAAAACAATGCGCATATGATTCTACTTCCTTGATATGGATGTGCTTTCTGTTGAAGTCCAGAAATGTTTTCATACTCTATTCAAAAGAAAAAAGTATTCCTTCACATATTTCATGATGTGTAACTGATCTCAAATAGAAAATAGCATATTATGAGAGACGGCAACTCACCGATGTAAGAAGCGGAGTGATGAATACAAAGAAAATGTCATAGATCACAAGGCCACACAATAAGAAAGTGCAGATCTTAAGGCTCGGTAGTCGGATCATTTTCAAAACATTGATGCTGAAAGATAAATGTGATTTGTTTCAACACAATTTCTGAATATCAGTAATTTAGTTGAGGGCAGTTTCCAAAGTTCACCTAGTTTTGGAAACTGTACATCAAAATCAAAGCTCTAAATGCTAATACAAGATATATCAACTTTAATCAAGTCATCATCTTCTAAACAATATAATGCAATATGTGTAACATCAAGACAGTGCAAAAACATTTCTGTCGACATCTATTTTTTTTTACTTAAACATCAACTTAAAGATCCTTTGTTGCACATCCTAAAAATCAAAACTTTATAATTTCATAAAGGCAAAAATATTACCTGAACATAATTCCAAGAATATCCTGCAAGATCCAAGCCCATGGCTCCTTCCTTAGCACCACCCAAGTGATTGACAGTCCAAAGGCAAATATCAAAAGCAGGATCTGGCGAACCATCAGTGTGCCACGTACAATGTATATGTTGAAGTATGGAGTTCTGCAAAAAGGGGTCTTTCATGTTCGTGACTGTCTATGGCACAAAAACTTTAGTAATATTACCATTAATACAGTATATCTACTTAGAGGATATTTATTAGGCCTAGGAAACCTGAAGATTGTAAAAGTAGAAAATATTGGCAAGTATTTTTCATAGCATGTCCCAGCTTAATCATGTGTAATAATGCAGTGACAATCATATTCACACACACCACCTTAATTATATTCAAAGAGGCTCTCACCTGGTTGTGCCACATGGCATTCTTGACACCAATGGATCAAGACAGCAATATGTAGCAATGGCAGAAGCTAGGCAGAACATTCCG
>NC_091555.1:11142535-11150035 GCF_042767895.1 Penaeus vannamei | reverse complement strand
TAATGATCAAAAGATAATGCAACTGACTGAAATTCTATAAAGAAATAAAAATTGTCAGATGCATGGATGGCTAGACAAACAGATGAACAGGCAGATAATTGACAAGATGTAAAAGATACTAATGATTATGATACTAAGATCTGAGCATAGATGATATACAAATAATGACACTTTTGAAGTGAATTTTTTCCCCATAATGAAACATAATCCTGAAGAACTACTTAAAAAAGAATGTTTAAGAATTACTTAGAAAAGTGACAACAATACAACTGCCTTTTTCTTCAAATGCAATGTCATAAAATAAGTTAAGGGAGAAGTAGGATAATGGGCGAAGCATCAGAAAAGTTCACAGCACCAAAATGATATGTATCTTCCATTACAAACACACACACTAACTGCAAAATTCGCATTTTCCATTCAGGTTAATCACAAACACACATTTTACTCACAGGAATCATAAACTAACAAAATACCAACCATGATCTTCACATAGCTTGAGTTATCCACAAAAGCCAAGGTGATATTATATCCTTCTGTCTTCATCTCCAGTGACTGCAGTTTCTCCATGACCATAAGGGTGCCGGCCCCACCCATGTCCTGCAAACACAAGGTCAAGTCTGTCAGAAGTCAGGGCACTCAAGACTGGTTCAATCTGTCTGTCAGGATTTTAAAGGTTGTTCTTTTGGTTATGCCACCAATCCTTTGATTTAACTGTCTGGGATATGGTCTTAAAAACAAAACATTGTAAGACAGTAAGTCTAAAGCATGCTTCAAAATTTCTGACTATGAAACATAACTACTTTTGCAGTCTGTCTCTCTCTCTTTTTTCCCCCTACCACTCTTCCTCTCTCTCTTTCCTCTGTCTCCCTCTCTCTCTTTCTTCCCTCTTCCTCTCTCTCTTTCCCTCTTCTCCCTGTCTTTCTTTCCCCCCTTTCCCTCTCTCTCTTTCTGCCCTCTCCCTCTCTCTCTTTCACCCCTCTCCCTCTCCCTCTTTCACCCCCTCTACCTCTCTTTCTTTACCCCCCTCTCCCTCTCTCTCTTTCTCCCCTCTCCCTCTCTCTCCTCACCCCCTCCCTCTCTCTCTCCATTCCCTCCAACTCTCCACCATCATCTTCTCTCCCCTTCCCCTCTCCTTTTTTCTCTCCTCTCCCCTCCCCTCCCCTCCCCTCCTCTCTCTCTCACTCAGCTAATCCCTGCAGCCATAATTTTGTAGAATGTCTCAGTAAAAGGGTTCTAAATAACTTCACAATCGAGCAAATTACAGAATCTGAAGTCATTAACATAAAAAAAAAGAATAATTCCTCTCCAGGTAGGGATAACATTTCAATGACGATAATAAAAAATATCCTTCCACAAATCGTTTTTCCTTTGTTACATATCATAAACTTTTCACTGGTTTCTGGATTATTCCCTAATAAACTCGAGTTTGCTAAAGTCATACATACACCAAAGTCAGGATATATGCATTTACCAAAAAATTACAGACCATACTCGAGAAAATAATTTGTACCCAACTACTGCAACATCTTGCTGTCTGAAATATTATAACATGTCAATTTGGCTTCGTAAACAGAAAATCTACATATATAGCAATCACTACTTTTACCAATGATGTGTACAGAGCCTTCGACTATCGAGAATTTGTATTAAGCATAATTTTGGATTTATCAAAGGCCTTTGATACCAAAGACCACATCTTACTGTCTAAACTGGAACCAGGAATATGTCTCTCAGATTCTTTAAATCCTACCTTAGCAATAGAATTCAATATGTTCTTTATTACAAAAGAGCCTCTTCCTTGCAGTCTACAATGTATGGTGCACCACAAGGTTCCATTCTGAGCTCAGTTTTATTCCTTTTGTATATCAATGATATTGTATACACTAGCCCCTTTTTAAAATTCATACTGTATGTAGATGACAGCAACATCTATGCCTCAGGTCACTCATTACATCATCTCATCACTATGGTTAGTCAGGAACTTAAGATACAGAAATGGTTGTTAAGCAACAGATTAACTCTAAATACAGGAAAGTTACATTTTGTCATTCTTAATAGAAATAAAGTAATTCCTAATAACCTTCCATAATTAAAGATTGGACCTTCTGTTATTAAATGGGAAAAAAGTACTAGATTTTGGGGTCTACTTATAGACGAAAGACTTGCATGGAAATATCATAATAACAAAATTCAAGCAAACATTTACAAGTAATGCGCTATTTTATATCACACCATTACAAAGGCAATGAAATAAATAAACTATGCACTAATATATCCTCATTTGTCCTATTGTATAGTGCTATGGGGAGAAACTCATACTACCAATTTCTAACCACTAGTGAAGGCACAAAAAATGGTAATAAGAACAATGGCAGGTCTACCAAGGTATGTACCCACAGTTAATGTCTTTAATGAACTAATTAAAAAAAAACTATTGAAACTGAGCAATATTTCAGTTCACTCTTCATGTTTAAATTGACCATCTCCCACATTACCAACTTTTTTACATACAGAGTAAACAAAAGGTATGCTTTCTGAAACTGTAATTTCCTATATATTCCATTAATACAATCCTCATAATCATAATCTTGCATTCTTTATCGTGGCCCAAAAATCTCGAAAAACCTTCCCAAGCATGTTAGGAAATGTTCAACTTTACTGTCTTTTAAGAAACTTTTAAAACCATATATTATGTCATTTTGATAGATATTATGTCATCTCCATCATACATTCCAAAATACCTATTCTTACTATTTTCTTATATATTTTTTTGTTTTGAAGTCTAACTGCCATAACTTGTGTATAGTTTTGTAAATCTTTCTCTCTCTCTCCCACAATCCCTACCCTCTCTCTCTCTCTCTCTCTCACCTCCCCCCCCCTCTCTCTCTCTGTTTTTCTCTCTCTCTCTCAATTTTTTTCTCTCTTTCAGTTTCTCTCTTTCTCTCTCTCTCTCTCAGTATTTTTTTTTCTCTCTCATCTTTTTTTCTCTCTCTCTCAGTTTCTCTCTTCCTCTCAGTTTCTCTCTCTCTCTCTCTCTCTCTTTATCTCAGTCTCTCTCCCCCCCTCTTTATCTCAGTCTCTCTCCCCCCCTCTTTATCTCAGTCTCTCTCCCCCCTCTTTATCTCAGTCTCTCTCCCCCCTCTTTATCTCACTCACTCTCCTCCTTATTTAGCTCAGTCTCTCTTCCACCTCTTGACCTCAATCTCCCTTCCCCCCTCTTTATCTCAGTCTCTCTCCCCCCTCTTTATCTCAGTCTCTCTCCCCCCTCTTAATCTCAGTCTCTCTCTCCCCCTCTTAATCTCAGTCTCTCTCCCCCTCTTTATCTGTCTCTCTCTCTCCCCCTCTTTATCTGTCTCTCTCTCTCCCCCTCTTTATCTGTCTCTCTCTCTCTCCCCACCCCTCTTTATCTCAGTCTCTCACTCTCCCCCTCTCTATCTCATTTTCTCTCCCCTCTTTATCTCAAGTCTCTCTCTCCCCTTCTTTATATCAGTCTCTCTCTCCCCTTCTATATATCAGTCTCTCTCTCCCCTTCTATATATCAGTCTCTCTCTCCCCATCTTTATCTATCTCTCCCTCTCTCCCCTCTTTATCTCAGTCTTTCTCTCCCCCCTCTTTATCTCAGTCTTTCTCTCCCCCCTCTTTATCTCAGTCTTTCTCTCCCCCCTCTTTATCTCAGTCTTTCTCTCCCCCCTCTTTATCTCAGTCTTTCTCTCCCCCCTCTTTATCTGTCTTTCTCTCCCCCCTCTTTATCTCAGTCTTTCTCTCCCCCCTCTTGATCTCAGTCTCTCTCTCCCCCTCTTGATCTCAGTCTCTCTCTCCCCCTCTTTATCTGTCTCTCCCTCTATCCCCCTCTTTATCTGTCTCTCCCTCTCTCCCTCTTGATCTCAGTCTCTCTCTCCCTCCTTCTTTATCTCAGTCTCTCTCTCCCTCCCTCTTTATCTCAGTCTCTCTCTCCCCCTCTCTTTATCTCAGTCTCTCTCTCTCCCCCTCTTTACCTCAGTCTCTCTCTCCCCCTCTTTATCTCAGTCTCTCTCTCCCTTCTTTATATCAGTCTCTCTTTCTCCCTCTTTATCTCAGTCTCTCTCTCTCTCCCCTCTTTATCTCAGTCTCTCTCTCCCTCTTCTTTATCTCAGTCTCTCTCTCCCTCTTCTCTATCTCTCCCTCTCTCCTTCTCCTTCTCTCTCTCCCCCTTCTCCTTTTCTCTTTCCCCCTTCTCCTTCTCTCTCCCTCCCTTCTCCTTCTCTCTCCCTCCCTTCTCCTTCCCTCTCCCTCCCTTCTCCTTCTCTCTCTCTCCCACCTTCTCCTTCTCTCATCCCCTCCCTTCTCCTTCTCTCTCCCTCCCTTCTCCTTCTCTCTCTCTCCCACCTTCTCCTTCTCTCATCCCCTCCCTTCTCTTTCTCTCTCTCCCCCTTCTTCTTCTCACTTCCCCCTTTCTCCGTCTCTCTCCCGCTTTCTCCTTCTCTCTCCCGCTTTCTCCTTCTCTCCCCCTTTCTCCTTCTCTCTTCCCGTCCCTTCTCCTTCTCTCTCTCCTGTTCCCTTTCTCTCTCTCCCCTCTTCTCTTTCTCTTTCTCCCCCTTTCTCCTTCTCTCTCTTTCCCCTTCTCCTTCTCCCTGTTCCTCTCTTCCTTAGCAAAGCTTTTCCTTACCTGAACTCTGTTGGCCTGGTCTAAGGCTGAACAATTGTTCTCCATGGAAAGAAATATATAATGATCTTCAATTGACGATGGAGGAGGCTCATCCTGGTTGCAGACATTCCATTCCAGCGCATCAGACACAGGGTAGTATACCTTTCAAGATTAACAGATATATGATTAGTCTGATAAAAGGGGAACAACAGATTGCACTAAAATAAACCTAAAACTATATTAAGAAACAAATTGCATTAAATTAAACCTAAAACTATATTAAGAAGCAATATATATAGGTGAATGACTTCCATGGTTTCTTTTTTCTTGACTTAACATCATGAAGTAGCAAGTCAAACTGTTGTTAACACTAAATTTTAATTAAGTTTATCATTGGAATCAATAAAAAAATTGCAATAAAATAATGACAATAAATATAAATATATGCATTTCGTTGCATTAATCACAAATTAAAAGAACACTGCACTTACTGCACTCTCCTCACTATCAACTAAAGTTGTTATGCTATTGAAATACACAATGCAGTGCTTCTCGGTAAATGTGGTGGAGGCATTTGGCCGACTGCTCAGGACTCCGCATATTGGGAATTCACCAGACACCTTTTGGGGGTGGAAGAGATAAGGACAATTGTAAAGAACCAAGAGAAATTCAAAATAAACTTACAGATGATAGAATAAAAAACTGCTACCACAAGTAATAACAATAATAATGGCAATAAACCACAGAGCAAACCAGAGAGAAATACAGAAAAACTAACGCAGCCCAGCATAAACATAAACACATAAAACAACGCTATTAAAAGAAAAGGTTAATTAAAGGTAGGCCCACAATGGCATATCAAAGTTCTTACACACACACATTAAGCGGTGCCAAGGACTGGGGTAGTGATCAACAAAACTCCACTTCATACGGCATTCTGATAAAACAAAACATTTAAGCCGTCTTGCAATTCATCACAATCATCATAAAAAAAATGAGGGGGGGGGGGGGGGAGTGAGGAAACAAACCAGTCTCTATCTTGCCACAATACATGTTGCAGAGGTCTGCTTGTCTTTCACAGTAAGAACATACTTTTCAGGTAATAAAATATAAAGGTAAATATATACGACCTTTGTGCTACTGCTAAGGTTTGTTTTTTCAGCTGTCTTTCCTAAAACTATAAACTATTATTTCTTATATTCTGTCATTTATCAGAATAAATAAAAGGACAAAATACTATAAATATATAAACTTACAAAAAAATATACTCTAAAATTCTTAAATTAATATCATAACAAAAAACAAAAATATGTCCTGTAGAATACTTAACAAACAGATAACAATAGTAATTGAAGAAAGGAAAAAATGAATGAATAATTGATAAAGACAAATTGATAAAAGGAATTAGATAAACAAAACTAAGAGTAACACTAATACTGATCCCTCGCAGATCTCCCTACCAATTTACTGTCAAATATGGGAGTAGTCCAAGCTTCACATTGCCAGAATGGCCATAGAGGACTGCTGTCCACAGCTAGCACAGGTAGCATAGGAACTGCTGCAATGGCTTGACAATGCACCATTACTTCATTATACAATATATACATGAATGATTTCTGGGCCTTAGCCAGAGTACCAAGTGCTAATATCAATCTGACCATTAATATTTCTATAGAACTACCATAGTACTGTCGTTGTTGTTTTAACTTTCATCAACTTATCTTTTTTCTTTTAAATATCAGCATGGTCCTATTCTGGATGATTACCATACTTATAACAGAAATTATAAAAATTATTTTATCACCAACATATTTCTTGTAATACTGTAAAATTTTAGAAGTATTAAACATCTTCTGAATAACTGCTAAATTTGGGAAAAGAGAGGGTAAACTGCTAAGTAAACATGCTTCTGCAAAATATGATAACTTAAACTAGTATAATGGGAAATGAAACCTGATGCAGAAACAGGAATCTGACTTTGCCATCCCCAGAACATAACATTCTACGACACGTATTCTATACCACTTCCTTTACAAACTAAAATGGGCAGTAAAGAGGATGTAAAACTCAAAATTTCTCTGAGCTCCAAGTTACTTACTTCACCAGCACTAAGAGAAAACGCCATGAAATAAAATACAAAAATAAAATGGGATAGAATGTACCAGATGATGTATGCAAGGGAACTCAAATTAAGAAGTGCACTTGGTTATGAAATGACAAATGCTACTAGCAACCAATCTATTAGAGCTAACAAGAATTTTGATAGATAATCATGTAACAACAGAAGTTAGACCTAAGGGAGTTAGTTGAATTTTTTATCAGTTCTATCATGACTAGGCTGTGGATATAGTACCAGGAAAACTTTTACAGTATGGGCACACTAAGTTGGGGCAAATTGATGATGATATTCTTGTAAAGGAATAGTAATGCCACAAATAAAGGAAAAAGGTCGTGGAAAGCATCTCTCACAGCCTAAGTCCACTCGGTGCTCCAGTGGCTAAGTACACTTGCTCAGCGTGAAAGATTAAGTTGCCACACAGCTCGCACACCATCTTCTGTCCTACTGTGCACCTACATCACCCCTACCTCATGATCAATCAGGTGGCAGTTTAGCAGATTTTTAATTGCTCATTAAAATTAAAGTATAATATTCCATATACTATATAATAAAAATGCATACAACTATTGACTAACGTTTCATATATATTCACGTCTCAGCCATTTTACATTAAAATGTGTATTTACTGACTCTGAAATCAAGCTGAGCCCCCCCAATAAAACCCAGTTCCCCACATGTCCCCCACGAGTGTTAGGGTAGAGTAGGGGACTTAGTCTCTGGCAGGTGTGTCTGTCAACAATATGGGAACTGGATGTTT
>NC_091555.1:11115035-11117535 GCF_042767895.1 Penaeus vannamei | reverse complement strand
TATATATATATATATATATATATATATATATATATATATATATATATATATATATATATATGCATGCATGTATGTAACAAAAGCGATGTCGCCTCGCCAGACCTGAGGCCCACGTTCATACAACCAGCACATAGGATGGTTCGAATGTGAGGAGGATGGAAATTACGGAAATCAGGCAAAAAAGTACAATAAAGACTGAAATATATATGGAGAGAGAGAGAGGGAGCGCTTTTATTCCTGTTTGTTAATTTGATGGAAATATTTGAGACCTGCTTTTAGAGAAAAAGTTATCGTATATCATTTCGAAAATTATTATCATGAAATCTTATCACATTGTTTCATATTAATTCCTCATCATATTTTCTATATAAAATCATTAAATGTTGTTGGAACTGACTATTCGTATTAATATTCGTCAGACGGAAATGCCTTTTGTTTGCATTATCCCAGAGCCGTATATTAATATATGCCTCAGCATTATCCTAAGGATCTCTCTCTCTCTCTCTCTCTCTCTCTCTCTCTCTCTCTCTCTCTCTCTTTCTCTCTCTCTCTCTCTCTCTCTCTCTCTCTCTCTCTCTCTCTCTCTCTCTCTCTCTCTCTCTCTCTCTTTCTCTCTCTCTCTCTCTCCTCCGTTTTATATCACCTGGATCCGATATTTAGGTAATGGTAAACTTTTGACATGTTTGGAAAATATAACTCATAACAATATTTCATATGCCATTATATTTTTCACATGTTTACAATGATTTCATTTCCTAAAGTAAGGAAATGAATATGTAAAAGATGGATTGAGCCGAAGGTATCGAAAGTAGCAGGTTTCTTGAATAGTTTGGAGGGGGAACACCGACAAGGTGTTGGATACCAGCCGCTTAAAGACACAGAATCAAAGCTAAGGGAATATTTCCTTAGCCTTGGTTAGAGTGAAGCTAGACTCGGCTCTTCGCGGGGTGAGTGAGCAAGCGTGAGCCGGGAAGAGGGTGCGCTGGGAAGTGCCTAATCTGCTCAGGTCTAAAGACTCATCCAATAATTTGACACTAAACATGTTCACCGTATAAGTTTCGCAGCACCTGCATCCTATATACCCCACCATCATTATGATGATGCACCGCTGCACACGTTCACTCCATTTCATTTCACACCATTTATTTTTACTAACAGTTTCGGACACAATATAATAAATTAAATTGACTGATACACTTTAAATTAATTTATATGATATAATAAATATGAATACTTCCTATAAGTATATGATTGCGAGGGGTGGAACCAAGTGGCCGATCACCAGCACGAATGGAATTCTACGGAAATTCGTCTGCTAAACGGAAAAAAAAGACCGACGGATGGAGACGTCACTTCGGAATTTTTTCCCAATGGCTGTATATTTGTTATTTTCTATGACTACAGATAGTCTGATGCAATATTTAAATATTTTCCCATAGAATAAATTCCACATGAAAAATTGCTGAAACCATCCTGGTATGAACCAATATAATGTGGCAGACCGAACGTCACCACAACGGAAATGTCAACCTATGTCACTTCCACTGGGTCTTCCAGCTGGGCATCACCAAAGGCAGAGCCACACTGTTGCATTTTCTGAAGTTATAAATCTAGTACATTTTATGTAAAGAGGTGCAGGTGCATTTTATGTTGAATGTTGTTACATTATTAGCTTAATAACGTATATGTTGTATATAGTTTTATGCAGTGCAATGAACAAAAAAATAAGGCAGGAAATTTTATAATCATCACCGTCTGACCCTACGCACCGTTACTGCAATAAACCTATTAATCCGTTTATAATAGTGTACGGTTCCATTTCTCTTATATCAGTTTTCTCTATCAACTAATGTTTAGAGTACGGCAAAAATGCTGATACGGAAAACCGGTCAGCCCTGCCCATCACACTCAAGCTGACCCCAACCAAACCGTGCTTCGTGATTCATGAACGCGACTGGAGCTCGTGGTTCGTGGGAGTCACAAACGAAGTAAACGGAAAACAAAGGAATCGATACCTAGACCTTTACACCCCATTACCCTCGAAATTTTGAGGCCAAAGCCATTTATTAAGGTATGATAGCTAAAAAGGCGCTGTTTGTGACTTTACATTATTCACGCCCACTAATTGCACACTGTGTATGTGTGTGTGAAAGAGGGTGCGGACGCTAGCCTTGAGAGGATGGGACTGAAACATAGCAGAATACTTACTCCTTGCTTTGCCTACCGAATCCAGACCACTCCCATCCTCTTCCACCCTTTCCTAAACATGTTCAGGTTGTTTGAACGTGGACCGCCTTCCAGAGCAAGAAGGGCATGATTTCTCCAAGCAATGTCTGGCGAGGCGACATCACTGTAGTAATTGGCTGTGTATATATATGCATATATATATATATACATACATATATATATATATATATATATATATATATATATATATATATGTGTGTGTGTGTGTGTGTGTGTGTGTGTGTGTGTGTGTGTGTGTGTGTGTGTGTGTGCG
>NC_091555.1:11097535-11100035 GCF_042767895.1 Penaeus vannamei | reverse complement strand
ATGCTCCTTGCAATGCTGTCATGCTTTCTTTTATATTCTCGCTGGGCCGGCATTTTAAATTCGCTCGCGATTTGGCCAATAGTCTCTCCCCTTTATCCACATAATGTACATAGAGGTGAATCTTGTCTTATTATTTTTTTTTTGTATTTTGTCCTTTGTGTTTGGTCCTGTGCGGCACATATTTACGTTTCTGCGCAAGCCTCCAGTTCACCGTTTTTGAGCCATCCCAAGGTCTTATCCTTATCAAAACGTTCATCCATTTCTCGTTTGTCTATGCATTATTTTATTTTCCCTTCCTCTTTTTCCTTCCAGGCTTGTTCTCTTTTGCTGATCTGCATTCTTTTGAATTCTTCCGGGCTTACAGACTCTTCTGTTTTGATAGCCACTTTCATGTTTGCAGCTTTCAGCATTGGTTCTGCTTTGCTTTACATACTAACCACGCTGTCCTCTTTTTATACATTCATCGCAGCTAATGAGCCCCCCTCCGCCTTTGTGCCTCGGTGCGTGCAATCTTGCAACGCCAGTCCTCGATGTAGCGGTTTATACGTTCTCATTCGTTTCCTAGTTATCTGTCCATCCATTCAACTTCTTCACTTGTCCTTTTCAGCAAACCAACTCCATATCTTAAAAGGAAATTGGGCATGTATTTATTTCCTTTATCAAAATGTTTCCAATTAATTTTGACTTTACTTTCAATCTTGCCTTCAAATGTTCACGTTTAAACGGGTCTTTAATTTCCATTTCCTTGAATTTGTGGCCATCCTGTTCAACTTCCTTAATCACCTCCATATTTGGTAGTATAAAAACATCTGCTTTACTCAATTTTCCTGTTTTCATCACCACTACTCCACATTTCTTTATCCCGAATTCCATTCCTATATTTTTACTGCTATTTGCACTGTTTTAACCGAGCTGCCAATCTCCCTTTCACTCTTTCGAAATATTTTCAAGTCATCCATAAACAGTAGATGGTTCAACTTTACACTTCCGTCTTTGATAACATAACCTGCCTTTAGTTTTCGAAGAACCTTAGTTACAAACTACAATGGCGAAAGACTATCGCCTTGGAAGATCCCCTTCTGATGTTAAATTTTCCGAGATTGTTGTCGATTTTAATGTTATTTTTGTGAATTTCCTGATGGCATTAGAAATCTAGATTATCTCAGCATTCCAACATCCACGACCGCGGAACAAGGTCATATGCCTTGCGGTAGTCCACCCGTGATAGGCCATTATCATTATTTTCATTGTTATTATTACTGTTACCATTATCATCATTTTTGTTACTGTTATTACTATTATCATTGTGAGTATTATTGATATTGTTATTATTAATATTTTTACTCACTACAGTTGTTATTATCATTATCATTATCAGTATCATTTTCATTATTGCTATTATTTTATTATTATTATCATCATCATTAGTATCATTATTACTATTACTATCATTATTATTGTTACTATGATCATGATAGTAATGGTAAGAATAATAATTATTATTGTTATTACTATCATTATCATTATTTATATCGTTATTAGCCATAGATGTTATGATATCATAATATTGTCATTTATAAAATCATCGTAATTATTTTTCATTATCATATTGTTTTCATAATGATAATTGTCATGATTATTATTACTGTTGGCACTATTATCATTATTAACATATTGTTATTATAATAATTATTATCATTAGTGTTATTATTATCATCATTGTTATCATTACTATTATTGTACTATTGATATTTTTCATATCATTATCATTATTTTTATCATCACTATTTTCACGCTTAATTATCATCATTACTGTCATCAACAGGAACATATTTATTATTGTATCATTATTAGTATCCTAATAATTACTATTATCATTATTGACTTCATATTATTATTATTATTCAAATAATCATCAGCTTCATTATCATTATCATTACCCTACTTACTACCATTAATGTCACTATATCATTACCATTATTCTAATTACTATTAACGGTTTTATTGTCATTACCTACATTATGTCAAGCACACTGAATTACTTTTTAAATTGCAGGTTAATAGGCTTAAAATAGGAGGTTAACAGGTCAAAAATAACAGGTTAATAAGTTTTAAAGTATCAGGTTACTGGGTCTTGAAATAGTAGGTTAATAGGTATTAAAATAGCAGGCTAATAGGTTTAAGATAGCAGTTTTATAGGTTTAGAATAGTAGTTTAATAGGTTTGAAATAGCAGTTTCATTGGTCTTAAAATAGCAAGTTAATAGGTTGTAAAATAACAGGTTAAAAGGTTAAATATTGCATGTTAATAGGCTAAAGACAACAGGTTGATAGGTTACAAACGCAGGTTAATAGGTTAAAAATAGAACGTTAATAGATTAAAAACAAAAGGTAAATAGATTAAAAAAGCAAGCTAATAGGTTGAAAATAACACGTTCACAGATTAAAAACAGCAGGTTAATAGGTTAAAAATAGCACGTTAACAGATTAAAAACAACTAG
>NC_091555.1:11077535-11082535 GCF_042767895.1 Penaeus vannamei | reverse complement strand
CAATTTTTTTTTATAATGCATGTTTTTATTATTATTGAAATCGTCTCCAGTTCACCTGTCAATGGAATAATGCGAACTTAAGACTAAAGGCACATTTATTTACTACATAGCTTTTTTCACGAGGCTCATATCATTTCTATTTGTTTATATCAAACTGTTTTTATGTATATTGGCTAAATAAACATTATCAATATCAGTTTTAATATCATTCTCTCTCTATCTCTTATTCTCATCATTTCTCTCTCCCTCTCTCCTTATTGTTCTCTCTCTCTCTGTCTCTCCGTCCCTATCTAATTCTCTATATCTGTTACTATCACTCTTTTTCTATTTCTTTCATTCTCCCTGTAAGTCTGTCTGTCAGTCTCTCTCTCGATATATCCAACTCTCTTTAATCCTCTCTCCCCCTAACTTCCCTCTCCCTCTGTTTAATTCTCTCTCTCCCTCTCTTAAATTTTCTCTCCCCCTCACTTCCCTCTCCCTCTCTTTAATTCTCTCTCCCCCTCACTTCCCTCTCCCTCTCTTTAATTCTCTCTCCCCCTCACTTCCCTCTCCCTCTCCCCCTTACTTCTCTCTCCCTCTCTTTAATTCTCTCTCCCCATCACTTCCCTCTCCCTCTCTTAAATTCTCTCTCCCCCTCACTTCGCTCTCCCTCTCTTTAATTCTCTCTCCCCCTCACTTCGCTCTCCCTCTCCCTCTCTTTAATTCTCTCTCCCCCTCACTTCCCTCTCCCTCTCTTAAATTCTCTCTCCCTCTCACTTCCCTCTCCTTCTGTTTAATTCTCTCCCCCCCTCACTTCCCTCTCCCTCTATTAAATTCTCTCTCCCCCTCACTTCCCTCTCTATCGCTCTTTAATTCTCTCTCCCCCTCACTTCCCTCTCTCTCTCTTTAATTCTCTCTCCCCCTCACTTCCCTCTCCCTCTCTTTAATCCTCTCTCCCCTCACTTCCCTCTCCCTCAATTTAATTCTCTCTCCCCCTCACTTCCCTCTCTCTCTCTTTAATTCTCTCTCCCCCTCACTTCCCTCTCCCTCTCTTTAATTCTCTCTCCCCCTTACTTCCCTCTCCCTCTCCCTCCCCTTTCGCTCTCTTTAATTCTCTCTCCCCCTCACTTCCCTTTCCCTCTCTTTAATTCTCTCTCCCCCTCACTTCCCTCTCCTTTCGCTCTCTTTAATTCTCTCTCCCCCTCACTTCCCTCTCCTTTCGCTCTCTTTAATTCTCTCTCCCCCTCACTTCCCTCTCCCTCTCTTTAATTCTCTCTCCCCCTCACTTCCCTCTCCCTCTCCCTCCCCTTTCCATCTCTTTAATTCTCTCTCCCCTCACTCAGTCTATTTGTTTCTTTCCCTCTGTCGCTCACCGCCCCCCCCCCCACCCTCTCCATCCCTCCCCTTCCCCCACCCCTAGCCACCCCGTCCCCCTCAGCCTCACCGTCCCCCCCCAGCCTCCCCGTCCCCCACAGCCTCAAGGGGCGGCCGGCAGCGCACATCAGCCCTCGAGGACCAAACGGGCCGTGGACATCCTCGATCGCCGTGATGTCGCCGATAAGGCTGCCATGCAATCTCACTTCTTCACCTCTGGTCTACTCTGCAACGGAATGGGTGCCGATTTGCCTTTTTTCTTCTTCTCCCTCTTTCTCTACGTTCTCTATTTCCTGTTCTCCTTTATTTCGTTCCCAATGTTTGTTTCTTTTTTCTTCCCGTTTCTTCTTGATAGACATGTCGATAGTCGTTAAATGTTACAATTATATATGTTGGTGCATATACTTATAGACCAACACACACGCGCACACATACACACACACACACACACACACACACACACACACACACACACCAACACATATATGAATATATATAAGAACTTCCAAACTAGTTTTACAACGAAAATAATCCTCACTTGGTAGAACAAACTGAACCGTTGTTTTACACCTCGCTTGATTCTTGAACGAAAGCGTTTCGGTCGCCCATCCTCTGCGGGAACAAAGAAAATGACTTAAAGAATAAGACTTAGAATAATAATCAGAATAATGACTTAAAGAACGTCATTAAGACTTCTTGGTAATTGCAATACAATCAAGATTATTTGTGATAAAACACAAATCAAAGCTATTCATTTCAGATATAGATTAACAGTGTATAGTATACATTATTATCGAAATTTAAACATTCTGAACGAAGACGGAAATTATTTAGAGAAAAATAGAATTAAATGCAATTATGTACAAACGTTCTGAAACTTTGTACTTTACCTAACATGAAAGTACATGAAAGTATAACAATATTATAACACGTGATTAGGGTTTAACTAATGAATTTACAAAATAGAGACATGAAAATATCTCAGAACTATAAGCACTCAGAGCGCATACCTCCGCCAGGGCAATAGGGTCACTGATGCAATAGAAATATTCACAAAAAATACATTAAAATCATATTGTTCCCAAGTACACTGGTGGCGTCCGTAAACATAATATCAATAGTTACAATTATTGCCAATGCAATAGGAGTAACTGATGCAATCATTAAAAAAATCCAAAACTTATTGACATCTAAGGCAGATGAATGCAAAGGCTTTGGAATGTCTTTTAATCTGAATAAGTTACCAATTGAAAGGTGTCTTGTATATATAGATTCTAGAACAATTGGAGCAGTGGAATTTAATTAAACTGGATAGCGGTCTTTCAAATAAGAGATTAATTAAAGTGACTTTAAAATGATATTGTTTTTTGAAACAGGTTCTACATTTTTTCCTTAACGTAATAGTAATAAAGTCGACTCTGAGAAAATCATGTACTTCATGGAAATTCTGGAGGCTTGATAAATCAAATGATTGTTTCCTTTGTACTTAACTGGTATTTAAGCCTTTGATTTTGTGTTGAGGCTCGTGTAAGTTCTTATAGGTTGAGGATTTAAATGACGTCGTTTCTCTTGATATATTTATATCTAAAAGGGGAGAGGACCAGTAATATATACACACACACATATATGTGTGTGTGTGTGTGATATACATATATATATATATATATATATATATATATATATATATATATATATATAAATATATATATATACATGTGTGTGTGTGTGTGTGTGAGTAAATGTAGACACAGACACATTCCCACCCTTTTTCCCTTTCCTCCTCCTCCCCGTTCTCTAACTCCTTCTACTTCACAGAGTCGACCAAACGCCATCAAAAGGCAATCTGTTTCTCTGTAGCTCCGAATGCGAGTTTCACAACGTCAGAATTAAGCCAACAATATATATAGCACTTGACTGTATCAATAATGTTCCCTGTTGCGCTGTATTTCAATCTATAAGCTTTTATCAATCTCTTACTAAGCAAAATGCTTTTTGATTGGAAAATATACATTTCAAGAAAAGAAAAGATATAGAAATGGAGGGATGGTGCATCAAAGACACACACACACATGTATACACACACACGCGTGCGCGCGCGCATATATATATATATATATATATATATATATATATATATATATATATATATATATATATATATATATATATATACATATATATATTTATATATATGGTAATTTTCTATATTACGTCCGTTTAACCGATATCGACGATTTGGGTATCGTTGGATTCCTCTCACTCTCCACATTGCAAATATATAGTTTTTATTCCGCGGAAACCCCCCGTTAGCGACAAACTTGGCCCCGATAGCAGGGGAGGGCATGAAAGGTTCCAGGGAAAATGCGGGGTTAAATAGCACTAATAATATAACGCACTGTGAAAATAACCATGGTTATTGACATAATTTTTCATTGCAGGGGGCTGCGCCCCCTGCAACCCCACTAGGAGGGGGGCTGCCGCCCCCCAACACCCGCCGAGGAAACATAACCTCCACCACGTATTCCGGGCAGGCTAGAGCGTTACACAATCGTCGTCGATGTCAGAGCGGCGGGCGTAATATTACAGGTACCTCGTAAGATTCACACTGAATTAGCATATTAACCTTGTCATAGTAAGCACTGTATATAGAGACGATTGTAGTATAATCAGGATGAACAGGGTGGCCCGCCCTCGTCGGCGGGTTTTGCGCCTTTTTCGATGTTGTACCGATGGCCTCAAGGTCGAGTTTCCCGTCCTCTGGAATAACGACATCCGTATTCCTAACCGAAATAACCGTCGCGTTCAGAAGTCAGTCATAGCCGCCGCGATGGCCGAGTGTGGAGGGTGCTCGCATTCGGAGACGGTTTTTCTGCGCAAAATTGCAACTAGCCAGGAAAAAATGCTAGAGATGTGCTTCCCCCACGGCCTCCTCCGTCGGGAGAAAGCCTGCGGCAGGTGCGGGCAGCCAGCACGCCTGGACCTCCTTCACATTCTGCGGCAAAGGAGCACCCTCCCTACTAATTAGCAGCATTAATCAATCAGGTTAGTAACTTAAAAATCCTAGGTTATTGTAGGTTATCGGCTCCGCATCAAGTTCGTGTGCGCTCTATCCGGCCGTGAATACGTGGTGGTTTTGTTTCCTCGGCGGGGGTTGGGGGGCGGCGCTCCGACATCGTCGGCCCCGATATCGGGGCCAAGTTTATCGCTAACAAGGGGTTTCCGCGCAATAAAACCTACATATTTGCATTGTATAAAGTGAGAGGAATCCAACGATACCAAAATCGTCGATATCGGTTATGCGGACGTAATATAGAAAATTACCATATATATATATAACTGAACAGAAATAGATACTGCAGTCCTTCAAAGAATGAAACAGTAAAGGAAAAGCACTTTTAATATTAAAGCTCACCAACTAAATAATACATTTTCAGCATTTCCATTTTCTCTGCAGTCAACAACGTACACTATTTACGTTTTACACCACTTCTTTTCTTTGCTGCACCAAACATGGGACAATACAGCAGCAAAGACATGATAAAATGAGAAGAAATAAGCAGGTTTGCCCGTTAACACATACAAACAAGACCCATCAGCTGATTTTGGAGTACAGCGCCATCAAAACAAAAACGGCGACTCCAGAAAAC
>NC_091555.1:11067535-11070035 GCF_042767895.1 Penaeus vannamei | reverse complement strand
ACTATTATAGAAATAACATTTTCGTCTTCTCCCGAGGTTAATAATTAAGTTCAGGTTATGTTAGGTAAGATAAGGTAAGGTAAGGTAGGGTTAGGTTAGGAATTGACACGGCCTCTATATATTTCTATATGAGGTCCCGTAGGACTTTTTTTTTAATCCAAAATGGATATGGGAGAGCACCGACGTATTTCGGTGCTGGTTGCCATGGTGACGCTGTGTACTGCAGATGTAAACAAATTTTTGTTTACCGTATTTTTTCAGTCGCCGAAGCGCTAAATTTAGCATGAATACAAGATGTTAACGCCTGGCGATCCCTTTCGTTCGCCTGCCTTGGCGAACGTTGGGTTTTAAAGTAAGGCCTCCCTCACTCAGATGATCGCCTGACGCAGCATCGCCAGGCGATCGTCAGCATGGGCGAAAGGTTTTAAAAGTACGGGCCTCCCTCCTTCATTCGGGGCTTCTCTTGTACTCTGCGGCAAAGAAGCAGGACTCTTTTTCCATTAACTACTCGGCCTTTTCCTATGGAATTGGATGACCAATTGAATTACCTTTATTTTCCTTTCCCTTGCTCTAATTATGATTTGACTTACCCGCTTGCCAATATTTACATCTGCGTCAGGAAAAGTCTTTATATAATTATTATCCATCTTTCCATCCCTGCTCTCCTGTTTCCTTCCATTTTCTGTTTTCTCCACTCTCATTTTCTGCATGACAGTCTTCCTTTCTCTCGTTTTCCATTTCCCTTACATCTGGCCTCTCATATCCTTTCCTTCTCGCAATATCTAATTCCACTACACCTGGTCTCTTTCCCAGTGTCTGTATCAAACGGAATATTTTCTGCCTTTCCTGCTTTGAATCGTGGTCACACTGACATGGCTTGATGTCTGCTGCTGACTTCCTTGCAAACAGTTCCCCTTCTGCCTGGATCATCTTGCCAGGCGTTGCACACAGTTGCTCCACCATTTCCACGGTCGCCTGTCCTTCCGGTAATTCCCTTCCACGCACCGTGTAGTTCTCTCTGTGACTTGACTTCCAAGTTGTCATGAAGCAGGTTCGAATGGCCTCATCCTACAAAATCCCTTCTACAGCACTTCAAGCACAACCCCAGTCGTTCTGTGATCTTGTCACTTTCCTGTGGCTTGCTCCCGAAATGAAAACATTCTCGGGAACCTCTCCTCTCACCACAGCGATGACTTGACCTCTCTCTTCGCCCCCCACTGTGCGCCTCTTCGCCCAGACAAATCCTTCGTTATCCAGCAGTCGGGAGAGGGAGAGAGAGACAGTCAGTAAGATTGAATGAGAGAGAGAGAGAGAGAGAGAGAGAGAGAGAGAGAGAGAGAGAGAGAGAGAGAGAGAGAGAGAGAGAGAGAGAGAGAGAGAGAGAGAGAGAGAGAGAAAGAGAAATACAGACAAACAGCCAGACAGACAGAGAGACAGAAAGAATGAGATAGATAGATGGATAGATAGAGAGAACGGACAGACAGAAGACAGACAAATAACTAGACAGAGAAAATAAGAAAAATAGATAGAGAAAAAAGAGAAGCAGCCAAATAGAAATAATGGAGCAGACAGATAGATAGAGAGAGAGAACAGAGAAACAGCCAGATAGACATAAAGAATGAGGCAGATAGATAGATAGATAGATTAATGGATATATATATATATATATATATATATATATATATATATATATTATATATATGTATATATATATATATATGTATATATATATATATATATATATATATATATATATATATATATAGAGAGAGAGAGAGAGAGAGAGAGAGAGAGAGAGAGAGAGAGAGAGAGAGAGAGAGAGAGAGAAACAGAGAAACAGCCAGATAGACATAAAGAATGAGGCAGATAGATAGATAAATAGATAGATAGATAGATAGAGAGAGAGAGAGAAGAGAGAAGAGAAGAGCAAGGGGAGTAGCCGTCTCAGGTGCGAATCCGCGCAGCAATCCCTTGTCCACACAGCGTCCCGCCATCTCTCTCGCGGCGCGTCAACAGCTCCTCCTCGCCAAGCTGACATGCAACAGCGCAATTTGCAGAGCCGTTGCAGACTAGGAACCGGGGCGTGCACTTCCATTCCATTTATACGACTTTAGAAAAGCGGAGAAAAAGATGTTATGATGACTTGCCTGAAAATGTAATGTCGGTAGTAACAGGCGGCGACGGATGTGAATGGGAATTTATAGCGTGTGAAGGAAACTTTGTCGATGAGAGGGAGGCGGCGTGTGGGGGAGCGAGTGAGTGAGTGAATAAATGAATGAATGAATGAGTGAGTGAGTGAATAGATGAATGAATGAGTGAGTGTGTGTACGTGTGTGGGTGCGTGCGTGAGAGAGAGAGAGAGAGAGAGAGAGAGAGAGAGAGAGAGAGAGAGAGAGAGAGTGTCAGAGTGAATGAGAAAGAGAGTGAGTGAATGAGCGAGAGATAGATTAGTGAATGATGTATGTAGGCGAATGGATGAGTTAGTGAATAAATGAATACT
>NC_091555.1:11052535-11060035 GCF_042767895.1 Penaeus vannamei | reverse complement strand
TTGCTATTATGATTATCGTCATTGTCACTCATTTTTACAGATTTTATGATTACTCTTATTACCTTTCTCAACGTCTTTCATTATCTCTCTCTCTCTCTCCATACACACACACACACACACACACACACACACACACACACACACACACACACACACACACATATATATATATATATATATATATATATATATATATATATATATATATATATATATATATATATGTATATGTGTGTGTGTGTGTGTGTATGTGTGTGTGTGGGTGCGGGTGTGTGCATGTATGAATGTATGTATGTATGTATATATATATATATATATATATATATATATATATATATATATATATATATATATATATATATATATCCCAGCCCCGCGGGTGCACGCCAGCACAACTCGGTGACGGTCCCAAGCCGTAAAAATGGAGAGGGTTGACGTCTGAAACAGCATTCGGTCGTAAAACATTGCTGACACCCCCAAAAAATAACCAGTCTCCATATTTCAGTATCGGTCAATGCCAGGGCGTCCCCTGTGTGCGACATGCAGGAGCTTTGCCTGACTCATGTGAAAAATGTGTGAGGGCTACCGAGTCTGGGGCGAACTCGGGCAGAGACGCTTGCTCCAAAACCAAAGGTGAGGGTAAGACTGGGAACACTCACTGTAGGAACAATGACCGGGAAAGGCAGGGAGGTCGCAGATTTTATGTATATGGCCTATAAAAGTGGGAATAGAGAAATGCAAATTGACTCCATCCTTGTAGATGGCAACACCTAAGAGACATCACGAATTGTAAAGTAATTCACGGGGAGAGTACAGCATCACAACATGAGGTTGTGACGGAGAGGGAGAATGAGAGGAAAGAGAAATGGAAATGGAAAGTAGAACCTAAAATTAAGTGGTGGAGACTGAAAGAGGAGGAAATGAAAATAGAATTTATAGAAAAGGTGCTTGAAAGGGTGAGACCGCTGACCTGTGTACAGGGATGATGGGAAATTAATAGTGGAATGATGAGCAGTTGGGGAAGAAGTGCTAGGTAAAACATCTAGGGAAGGCCCCTGTGAAAACAATGATGGTTGGTGGTGGAATAAGGAAGTGCAGGTGAATGTTAGAGAGAAGAGAGAAGCGAAGAAAAAGTGAGAAATATCAGGATTAGAACAAGATAAAGATAATTAAAAACGCTAATAAGAGAGCAAAAAATGCAGTGACCAAGTCTATAGCACTGGATGGAATGTACAAAGAGAAGAAAAGGGGGAGAAAGAAAATCGCTGAAGATTGCAAAGGCCAGGGATAAAGCAACCAAGACTACACTCAGATTCGACATATCAAAGATGGAGAGGGAATGGTGCTTAATGAAGAGGAAAAGACCAGGAACAGAAGGAAAAGCTACTTTGAATCCTTGTTAAACGAGGAAAATCCTGGAACAGTTTTTGAGGATGGAGCTCCAAACTTTGGAGTGACTTGTGATATAAGTAGGCAGGAAGCTATGGAAAAATATGGGAACGGATAAATGAAAGTAGGATAAGGAAGGAAACCATCATAGGTGATGAGCAGTTTGAGTTTATGCCGGGAAAAGGAACCACGGCTGCAGTGTTTGCGCTAAGGCAATTGATGGAAAGGAATAGGGAAATGAAGCAAGGCCTGCACAGAGAAGGCCTATGATAGAGTGCCAAAGCAGGAGCTCTAGAGATGCATGAGAAGGAAGGGAGTGCCAGAAAAATATGTTCGGATCATCCAGGACATGTATGAAGAAGCAAGAACTCAGGTGAGAACCAGTGTTGGCACAACAGGATGGATCTCAATTAGAGTTGGCCTACATCAGGGTTCCTCTTTAAGTCCTTATCTGTTCGACCTCATTATGGATGTATTGGCGGAAGAGATTAAAGAACTGGCTCCTTGGTGCATGATGTCTGCGGACATATTTCATGCCAGTACCAGTAAAGAGGAGATCGAGTGTACATTAAATCAATGGAAAAGGGCTATAGAGAATAGAGGCTTAAAAATCAGCAAGACAGAATATCTGAAATTGTGTGGAATAAGGAGAAATGAGAATGCAAGGCGAAGTGCTGAAGAAAAGTTTATGTAGCTTGGTACCCAAGGATGGAGAGATGGATTCGGTAGTTACACATAGAGAGCAGGCAGGTTGGATGAATTGGAGAAAGATGTCTGGTGTTTCGTGTGACAAAAGATAAGCGCAAGGGTTAAAGGCAAAATAAGTGTTAGGCCGGCTATGATTTATGGTGCGGAGACTTGACCAATCAAAAGTTACAAGAAAGAAAGTTTGAGGTTGATGAGATGAAGATGCTGAGGCGGATGAGTGGAGTAACAAGACTAAATAAGATTAGGAACGAAAGGATTACAGGGAGAGTGAAGGTTGAAAAGTTTTCAAAGAAAGTACAGGAAAGAAGATTACAGTGATAGGAACACGTAATGAGGAGAGAAGAATATGTTGGCAGAAAGATAATGGCACTGGAGGTGGATGGAAGACGGGGTAGAAGGAGGCCGAAAAGAAGATGGATGGAAAATATAACGAGCGATTTAAATGAAAAGAACTTGCAAGGAAACGAGTGGAGGGAACGAGCTGAGTGGGGGAGGCTGGTTAAAAATGCCCTTTCCCGCTTCTTTGCGGGAAAAGGTGTGTGTGTTTGTGTGTGTGTGTGTGTGTGTTTGAATTTGGCATAATTTCAAGAAAGTTTTCAGTAAATTTCATGTTAATTGCTTAGAGTATAATGATTGCAGAGTTAGTCTGATTATTACAGAAAGTCGCTGTATATGTTTTAATCATATAGCACTTAATTTTTGTCGTTCTGTATTTATGGTTAAGAAATAAATTTTAATATATGACAATAGCTCTTGGGGTAAAAGGCCCCTCTTCCTCTGGGATAAGAAGCCCGTATACCCCATGAATTGGTACATCTTTCTCTGAACTTTTTATTTTGAAAATGAAAATTGATAGTATACGTTATAGTATACGTTAAAAGCAGAAATGGGGCATCCTATGGAGAGAGAGCGCTACGAGACGGTCTCCAAGCAATTCGGAATGGTGAGTCTGTGAAGTCAATGGCTCCACAGCAATGGATGAGAGGCCAAGCCAGGAAAAAGTTAAATTAATCATATGAAGAAATTCTATTGACAAATTCAAGCTATGGAAAAGGCCCTTTTCGGACTAACTACAATAGATGTACGGCGTTTTGCATATGATCTTATAAATTCTACATCGTTTCCAACACACTTAAAAAATGTCTGGAAAATCCTGATTTGAAGGATTCATAAAACGACATCGACAGTTATCAATTCGGAAGCCTGAGGCAACAAATATTACAAAGGCAGTTGGATCTAATCGTACTCAGGCTGCCGCTTTAGTCCTCAGCAAGTACGGAACATGTACACAACAAGAATTTCAAACGTTCAGAAACCTGTCAGTGTAGATGCAACAAAGGGATCAAGAGGAAACTGACAAGCGGCGCATGTGGGAAAACAACGACTTTTTTGTGTGCTATGATTGGTCTCGGGACATTCATTCTTCAAGTTTATTCTCTCTGGGAAAAGGTTTTCCGAGGCTCTATTGACTGGAGGAGCCCCCGGATGCATCGGAACATGCACTTCTAATGGATAATGGACGGATGGTGACAGCGTCGTGAATGGATCCTTGACTTTGTGTTACGCGCCAAACTAACCCAATCAGACAAGAACATTATAATCTAAGATGGTACAGGGCTCTGAGCGTAAAATAATGCAGACTCATTTTATTTATTATCATTATTGTTCTATCTATCAATTAAGCCTTTTTTGGAAGGGGGTTTGTAAATAAATTAATATATTGACAGGAAAAGCCACTATCATTATTTTTTTACGTTGGGGTTCCGAGCGTAAATAATATGTATTACGATGCAGTAAAATTGAAGATTTGGCACCACATTGTTGCAGCTTCAATAAAATCAAATGATATCATTGTTCATTACTAATCGGCCACTGGTTATATGTCCCTTGCCTGTTTATTGTGACTTTGAATGTAAGTTGCAGTAAGGTTAAAAGCCTACCCAGTTGGCGTGGTATACCTCCTGTGGGGCAAGATATTCAAAATGTTCCTTTACATCGTCAGCTGCAGGGTGGTTTCGAGAAAATTATTTTTCATAATGAAACTAAACAATATATGGCCTCTAGACTTTTTTTCGCTTAAGGAGGACATGTTACCCTACCTTACCCTATGTATGTATATAAATACATACATGCATGCATACATGTATCTATATCTATATGTACATATACATATATATATATATATATATATATATATATATATATATATATATATATATATATATATATATATATATATATATATAATGTTTGTGTTATTTTATTATTATTAGTTTCCTTTGTATTACCATTATTATTATTGGTACAGTTATAATGTTAATGTTTCCATTGTCGTAAATTATTACCGCTTTCAGTACCACTCTCACAATTGCCTTTTTCCATTATAATTTCGTGAAATTACTTCAAATCATTATTAGAATTCCCAATATCATATGCATCGTAATACTATCATTATTATTATTAGCACTAGTGTTGTTGATATCAGTAACCGTATTTATTGTTATTATTGTTATTCTCGTGGTTATCATTTGTTTTAGCGTTATTATTGTTACTTACAACTGTAATTGTTGTCATAATCATTAACGCGATTATTATCATTATTAAGTGAGTTGAACCGTCTGCGATGTGACTGGAATTTTTACCCTTGTTATGCGGTCTTTCTCTTTCTCTTTCTTTTTCTCTTGCGTGTTCCCTTTTTTACCTTGTTTCTTTTTTTCTTCTTTGCATTGTTCCTCTCATTTCCTCTCTCCTTGATTCTTTCTTATCGCTCTCCTTTTAGCATCGCCTTCCCTCCTTCCTCTTTTATTCCCTCTGAGAACGAATCTTAAATAATAAAGGAGAAATCAGCAGTAACTTTTCCAAATTTGATTCCTTTCCAGTAACATTCATTATCTTTTCAATAGACCTGATGCTGTATCTATTATTGTTGGAGGTGGTAATAAAGGTAATAATAGTAATAGTTACCCCTCATACAATAATAATAATAATAATAATAATAATAATGATAATGATAATGATAATGATAATGATAATGATAATGATAATGATAATAATAATAATAAATCTGGATCCGGATCGCCACCAAAAGATAGACATGTAAGTCAAGCTAGGACACACCTCTGGTAAAGATTTCATAGAAATGTTTTTTTTTTTTTTTTAATATCCTACGAACCAACTAACCAACGCTACCAAAAGAATAACCTCTTTGGCGGAGGTAATAATGATATTGATGGCAATAATGATAATTATAATTCATAATAATAATGAGAAGAATGATGATGGCAACAATAATAATGGTAACATTGAATATGATAAAATAATTTTTAAAAAATTAGTTCTGCTAACCAACTAACCAACAAACTAACCAACGCTACCAGTAACATGAATTCCCTGGCGGAGGTAAAGCATTCAGATTTTTTACGTAAGAATTCGTTATTTATTTAATTATTTTAAAAGGTAACTTTGTTGCTTTTGCATATACACGCACACATACATACACACATTTGCATAGTCAAATACACATGCACATCGACAAGAAAATTCCCAGCCTAAACGCTACAATCAGTTAATAAACCCAATTCTACATAAAGTAAAATCTCACCGTCACAGCCCAGTGGTTCGAGCACCGGACTCGTACTGTGAGAGTCGGGGGTTCGAATCACATGGCGGGGGCGCGAAACATGCCCGCGTGCCTACTGCTGGTCCAAACGTGATTTCACAGCGAGAAAAGTAACACCTTTCCCTGAGGACGTTGCACGCGGGTGTCATTGGCGCTCCCGAACCCTCCGTGGCGTGGCTTGAGCTCTGCTTAATGCAATCATTATTATCGTCGTTAATATAATCATTATTAGCATCAAAGTTACAATCTTTATGAAAACTTTTGGTATCATCATTATCCTTACTTTAATCAGTGCTACATTATCTATTCCTTCATATATTTTAACATTTGCTGTTTAAACTTCTTAACTGTATCATTACCAACAACAATATGACGAAGGAAAGAAAGAAAAAAAACCCGCCTGAGCTCTTAAGAACTCAAGAGACACGTGAAGTCAAGCAGCTAATCTCGGGGAATGAAAATGTAGCTAAGAGCTCTGCCTCACTTTATTTTTGTAGCTCGTGATCTCTCGAAATGGATTTACTTTTATGTTTATTTTGTAATCCGAAGCCGAAGTAGTGAAGGAATGCGGAATCGGGGCGTTGCAAAAGCGCTCTTGTGCCTTCTACATTTCTTCCTTTCGCGCCGCGTGTTTGAGTTACTGCGCTCGGGGTTGCGGCCGAGCGGGAGGAACTGCCTCTCGACGCGGGCTTGGCGCTGTGGCTGTTCGTGGCTCGGTCGATTTCTGCGTGATTTCTGTTCAAGGTAATGGTTATCCTTATCATCTGTTGCTTACTAGTATATTCTTTTTTGTTTGTTGTTATTGAATTGTTATAATTATCGTTACGATGAAAGTCAAAATGTTATATGATTTCTATTCGGTAGTTATCAGGCATAACCTAATTACCCATATTTTCCCCAGTACTAGAGATCTAACTGTCAAACTTCATCAATGGAAATCAATTATCATGTTTTAATACTATTTTTCATGATAATTCTCTCTAATATGAAGCAACTATTTCTAACGCCGACTTTCACTGACTACAGCAACATCAAAATTTATTCACAGCGCCAAATACAATTATTTCAAATTTTGTGAGCATAGTATCGGCGCTGTCGGCCGTACGAAAACCTATCGCAAAGTGTCGTACCGCTTGACAATGAAACTATTTGGTTCAACGGTTTCTTTACATGTATAAGAAATAATATGATTATAATAATGATTAATATTTGAATGGCTTACTCCTAATGCCACATCACATGCTATAATTATGGATTTAATTATCTTCAAAACAACTATTTTACTGCATTTCCACGTTACTTGATTGACCCATATTCCTACCCAGTTCTCTATCATTATTGGTAAAATTACTATTTTCATATTGGCCATGTTGATCATTATAATGGAAATAGATAATGCATTAATAATACTGATCATGATGAACGATAATACCAATGACAATGATAATAGCAACAATAATGGCAATGGTAGTGATGATATTATCTATAATGAAAATAGTACATTCATATTATACTCAATCATCAAGTAAATAGAATGTTGTTGCTATATTTCATCAGTAGATATTGATAGGAATCTCTTGATACCTGATAGGTTTGAAGGTGCAAACTAGTTCTAAAAAACAACAACCTTTTACTGTAATGATAACAATATTACTGATGATAATTTTTAAAAATGATAATGATAATGATAATTAGTTGTAGTATAATTGTTATTATTTGATCATTTTATTATTATTATTTCATTATTTTCATCATAATTATTTCATCATTATTATTATTATTAT
>NC_091555.1:11025035-11037535 GCF_042767895.1 Penaeus vannamei | reverse complement strand
AGCGACGGCGCCTGCCACGCGGGGTCAGAGGAAGGCCACCGGCGGCTGAGGTCACGGAGAGGCTGCTGAGGCTGACGAGGGAAAAGCGGGATTATTTTGGGCACGTTTCCCGCTTCATTTCTCATGCGCATTTCTTATTTGCTGTGTCAGTAGGCTTATGATTTTTTTTTTACGCGGATTTTCCACTCTGTATTGAATTATTTTTTTCATTGTTGTCTTTTCCAACAAAATTCAAAACGAATTCGTTGTTGAAGAAAAAAACATAAACTTTCTTTCATGACTTTTACTAGTGTTTGTGCATGAATACAAACACACACTCGCGCACTCGCTAACCATTCTAAGACACGATTCTTTTTATGAAATGAATACACATTACTTTTACTGAAAGAAATCTAATGATGATGATGACAATAATGAGACTCATTGCCTTAATATCTGCCAATCAGTGCTGGTAATGAGCTTAATAGGAACTTGGAAATGCATTTAAGACCAAGCGACTCGACCCATACAGGCCGGGGCGTGAGAAGAATATAAGGAAGAGAATAGTAATAAAGAATACGACGATAAAAATAAGAACAACGATAATAATGATGATGATAATGATTATCATCATTATCTTCATCATTATGATAGTCATAATAACAATAATCATAATGATAAATAATCATAATGTCAATAATGATAGTGATGATAATACTAATGATAAAGTAATAATGATAATTAATAATGATGATAAAGATTATTATTATAAGGACGATACTATGATTATGATAATGATAATAATAACAATAATAAACAGGATAATCATATTAATGATAATGATAATGACAATAGTAATAATAATAATAAGAAGAAGAAAATAATAATAAGAAGAAGAAAATAATAATGATAACAATAACGATAATAATAACAATGATGTTAATAATAAGAATAATGATAGTGAATAATGATAGCAATGATAATGATAGTGAAAAATATTATAGCAATGATAATGATAATAACATTGATAATAACAATAATGATCATAACAACAACAACAACAATGATAATGATGCTAACAGTAGTAGTAGTAGTAGTAATGATTATAATGATAATGATGATAATACTAATAATATTAATGATAATTACGGTAAGGATAATAATAATAATGACAATGATAACAATAAAAATAACGACAACAATAATTTTAATGGTTAAAATGACGATAATGATGATGATGATGATGATGATGATGATAATAATAATAATAATAATAATAATAATAATAATAATAATAATAATAATAATAATAATAATAATAACAATAAGAATAGTAATAGTAATGATAATAATAAGGATAATAGTAACAATGATAATAATGATAATGATAATAATAATAGTAATAACAATAATAACTAAATAAATAATGACATTAATGTTTGTTATTTTATTATTCTCGTAATCACGATGAGGATAATGATGATGATGATTATCACTATTTCTTTAGGACGGAGCGCCACTCACATTTAAAGCTGGATTTTAATTTTCATTACTGACAGTCTTTGCCACTCTTGAGGGAAGGAGACCTTTTAATCGCCTGACATCAGATGTTGTGCGTTGATGTATCTCATTCTCGTCTCATGTTCTCTGTCTTCGTAGTCTCTTGAACAACGAAGATGTTCACGTGTCTTCATTCCTTTCTATTCTTTGAATTCCAAGAAGAAAGGTAGGTCTGGGAGCGGCTGTATGTACAAGACGCAAGGCCAACAGTGGTATTAGTGGCCTCTGTTTACAAGTCCTTTCTTCAGCTGATTACGAGCTCCAGGCCGTTCACATTTAGTTCAAGATTTCGCTGGCAGATAACTAGATAAACACTGCACGAAAATAACGCCGAGAGTATAGTATGAACATTGTCCCTTTTTGAAAATGATTTATTGAGCAAACTTAAAGGCTCTCGCTGGGGAAACACAAGGGATTCACCGCATACTCGCTGAGCTGAATTTTGTGTGTGGAAATCATCAGCTCTGCAAACTGTGAAACCTTATATCCAAGTGGTTTTGCCTGGTACTTATTCGCATATTTCGATGCTGAGAAGCAAAAGGCTTGGCACTTGACTCTGATAATATGTACTAAGCTTAAACACTGTGCAGGCTTCTTCAGAGAACAGGTAGGATTTGTCAGCTGGCGACCGAGGGTCACAGTGTTATTAAAAAAATGTATATATTACAAATTACTATATAATGCATAGTAAGTATTTCATATACTAATATGTAGAAAAGGTAAAAAACAAATGGCAACTAGTAAAACAATAAGAATAAAACTGTAATAAGAAAATAAACAGAAATAAGACTATGAGCCACGAGCTAACAGCTGCAATACATGCAGAGCGCAAAACGAGATGCAAATAAAAGAGGAAAACACTAAAGAAACATCCGACAAATTAGAGAGAACAGATATAGAGCAAACAGAAGAGAAACGCCATTTAGAAAGCAACAAACGGTAAGAGAAGGAATACAAGAAGAGAACACGCAAGGAGTGTCCATCTTTTATTACCATTTTTTTCCACTTCTTCCTTCCATGTTGATGTTAGTCGTTAAGCTTCTCATAATGATCTTCAGCGGTTCCGTCTAAGCACCTGTACGGTTGTGGTAACAGGTGATAAGGACAGAAGGCAGGTAAGCAACAATCGATCTTAATGCGTGGCGAGGAGAGGCGGAAACAGCGCTCCCGAGGCACAAAACACGTTCAGTGGGGTCGTGAAGGTAATCCTGTCTGTAGTTCGAACAGTCTGAACAGTTTCAAGCCCTTGGGCTGCTCTGGAGATGAGCAGCGATGTCGGAGAGGTGCTTTTGGATCCATGTTAAACGTTTAAAGTTATATGTAAAGATACTCATGACCATTTTCCGTCTTTGCAATTGTGCAATTCATATCCGTGTCGCTTTTTCACTAAGCGCTATGGAAAGTAATGCTGATTAGTATGCTGTATGCAATATCATTAGTAATAGGAACTTAACACGTGATATAAGCGATTCTATTCAGAACCAAATGCTCAGCTACCATATTCATGACACACCGAAACTTCTTGAGTTTCTTAGTGTTTTCGGCAAAAGCAGGAAGTGTCTATGAACAGTGATTCTGGCCCATCTTTCTTGGAACAAAAAAGAAGAGGGTATGAACAGTGCATTTGTAATGATAAAATTGGAAGAGCCAACGCAAGAATACTTATTTTTTAAAATAATCTGCCCAGTGATTCTATATTAGCATACCCAACTAGGAAATTATGTTAACTGTAGCATGGTAGATGCGTTTGAGAGGCACGGTTTCGCCCAGAAATTTCAGGTGTTGAACTCTAGCGGTTAATGTTTTGCAAGAAAATATTTCCATTCTCGAAATCTGATATTTAATTCCACCACACGATGATGTGATCCGATTTAATTTGTTGTTTTTACCGTTATCCTCATTATCTTTGTTGGCATTCATGTTTAAAGCTTTGGTAATGTGACGGTAACTATTATTGTTAATGTTAATGTGTCCATTGTATTCGCGATGCAATTATATTATCATGTCATTAACAATTATATTAGTATGATATCATCATCAATTGTATTATTACATTATCAACAATGATATTATCATATAATTAACATATTATTATACAATTATGCAATATTATTATACAATTATGCAGTGTCATTAGACAATTATGCAATATTATTATACAATTATGCAATATCATTAGACAATTATGCAATATCATTATACAATTATGCAATGTTTTTTTATACAATTATGCAGTTATTATTACTCACAATACAGTTCTCATCATTGTTATTTACCATTTACTCGCGGTGACAAGGATCCCCCTGGTGGTATTGTTGCCCGGCCGCTCCGGTGCTTCAGACATCTTTAAATATCCACTCGACCTTTGCACTCGGAGGTGATAATAACAGACTAAAATTAGCACGAGTTGTCTTCGTATGTAAATTCGTAGATTTGCATACACAACCACACATTAAGTGAATGTGTGCACATATGTGTGTGTAAGAGAGAGAGAGAGAGAGAGAGAGAGAGAGAGAGAGAGAGAGAGAGAGAGAGAGAGAGAGAGAGAGAGAGAGAGAGAGAGAGAGAGAGAGAGAGACAGAGAGAGAGAGAGAGAGAGAGAGAGAGTTGAACCGTATTCACGTTGACAAATGTGGAAAGGTATGAATGAGAAGGAATATCTCTTGTATTGAGAAGATATTCGTTCTCATTCATACCTTTTCACAGAGAGAGACAGACAGACAGACAGAGAGAACAAAATAAAACGAAAAGAAAGTAAGAAAAGAGAGAGAGATTGATAGAGAAATAGATAGATAGATAGATAGATAAATAAATATATATATATATATATATATATATATATATATATATATATATATAACATACACACACACACACACACACACACACACACACATATATATATATATATATATATATATATATATATATATATATATATATATAGAGAGAGAGAGAGAGAGAGAGAGAGAGAGAGAGAGAGAGAGAGAGAGAGAGAGAGAGAGAGAGAGAGAGAGAGAGAGAGAGACGAAAAGAGAGAGAAAAAAGGAAAAAAAAACGGAGAAAGAAAGAAAAGAGAGAGAGAGAGAGAATACGAGGGGAGAGCGCCCCCCCCCCTTTTCCGAGGAGCATCACTGTCATCTTCCTTAATTACTTTTTCCTCGCTCACTGGCGTCTTGAGGAACGCGCTGCTCATCCCTCGTTGACTCCCTTTACTCTGTTGTGCTTGGCTGTCCTTGTGTACTTTCCTCTTCTTTTTCTCTTCTTCTCCTTGTGTACTTTCCTCTCTTCTTTTTCTCTTCTTCTCCTTGTGTACTTTCCTCTTCTTTTTCTCTTCTTCTCCTTGTGTACTTTCCTCTCTTCTTTTTCTCGTATTCTTGTGTACTTTCCTCTCTTCCTTTTCGCTTCTTCTCCTTGTGTACTTTCTTCTCTTCGTTTTCTCTTCTTCTCCTTGTGTACTTTCCTCTCTTCTTTTCCCCTTCTTCTGTCTTCGTCTGTTCGTGCTTTCTCTTCAAGGGACTGCTCTCCATCTTTTTCTGATATTGTTCCTTTCTATATTTCCCTCCTGCTTTATTTGCCATTTATTCCTCATTTTCTTATTTTCACTTTCCTTCTCCCTGGTCCTCCCTTTCTATCTTTATCTCCTTCATTCGCCATTTCCTTCAGCCGCAAGACTCGATTCACATCATAAAAAGAAAACCGAGAACCCAATTCCCGGGTTTCGGCTGTCGACTGCACGCGGCGCCGCTCAGGTGAGTCCCGAGGAGAGCGGGCGAGTGGGATGACGTGGGTATTCGTTGTATGGGGGCACGCTGACAGTCACGCTGCATTGACACACTGCACTTAGACACACTTCACTTTGACACAGTGTACTTTGACATACTGCACGTAGACACACTGCACTTTGACACAGTGTACTTTGACATACTGCACGTAGACACACTGCACGTAGACACGCTGCACTTAGACACACTGCATTTAGACACACTGCACGTAGACACAGTGCACTTAGACACGCTGCACTTAGACACACTGCACTTAGACACACTGCACTTAGACACACTGCACTTAGACACACTGCACTTTGACACAGTGCACTTAGACACGCTGCACTTAGACACACTGCACTTTGACACAGTGCACTTAGACACACTGCACTTAGACACACTGCATTTAGACACACTGCACTTAGACACACTGCACTTAGACACACTGCACTTAGACACACTGCACTTAGACACACTGCACTTAGACACTGCACTTTGACACAGTGCACTTAGACACGCTGCACTTAGACACAGTCACACAACACACACTCACAAACACATACACACATATATACCACATATCAGGGGTGGCCAACAAGTCGATCACACTACTGTATCTGTTAATAATTCGTCCTTCAGAAATTGACAGGCAAATAGCTGCAATAGCATATCCAAGTACTCATGATACTTGGATTATTATATTTCTCTTTTTTTCTAGGATTAAGTTATATTTATATTTATAATGATGTTACACTGTTACAGTTACATTTATGGAATATGTTTGAATCTTAGGCTGGTAGATCGCATCAGGGTAACTGTAGAAAGAGTAGATCATATCTCACAAAAGGTTGACCACCCCTGATATATATAATGTATTGTACATGCAGCTCCTATTGAGAATAAAAAATCCGAAAATTTGTTACCGTTATTTTTTACCATTATCATTGTGGCATTCGTCATCACTGTTTATATCAATTTTAGAATTATTATTGCCATTTGCATCGACACGAGAATATTTACACCTTCACCAGTACAAGAGGGAAGAGGATCACACACCGTAACCCATGTGTGTCTTAACCCCCGTTCTCCTCACTCCTCGTTGCTGCGATGATAACCTCCCATCCCGCTCGTCCCTACTTTGTCCAGTGTCCCCGGCCAGTCCTCCAATCCACCTCCATCCTTCCTCCAACCCACCTTCAGCCTTCCTTCAACCCTCCTCCAACCCCACACCAACTCTCCTCCAAGCCCCCTCTAGCTCTCCTCCAACCCCCTCCATCCTTCCTCCAACCCGCTTCCAACCCCCACCAACACTCCTCCAACCCCCCTCCAACCCTCCTCCAAGCCCCCTCTAGCTCTCCTTCAACCCCCCTCCATCCTTCCACCAACTCTCCTCCATTCCCCCACCAACCCTCCTCCAACCCTTCTCCAACACTCCTCCAACCCACCATCAGCCCTCCTTGCAGAACCGACGAGGATGACGCCCTATTATGTGAGCGCGGGCAGTGTTGCGCGAGAAGACCCTTTTTTCCGATGGGCATGACTCTAATGGGCAATAATTCATTGTAATGTGGTTAACCTTGGGTATTCTTCCCCCTGCTTACACGTGCCCGGAGGAGTCGCAGGCGCGCACGCTCGGCTGCCGTCTTCACACACTGTGGACTCGTGCGGGGTTTGTTTCTTGTCTACGCTGTTTCCTTTTTTGTTTAACGTGTTCGATGCGTTTCCCACGGATTATAATTTTTTTTTTTTTATTGTTTTGTCTCGCTTTCCTCTCTTGCTCTCTGTCTCCCTCCCTGCGTATTTTTTTGTTTTTTTTCTTGGTTTGTTGTCATCCTCTCTGCCCATAAGTGTGTCAGTCTTTGTATCTCTGGGTCTGTCTGTCTCTCTCACTGTGCATACCTTTGTCTGTCTGTCTATCAGTTTTTTCTCACAGTCAGTCTCTATCTTTCTGTCTTCCTATCTCCATCTCTGTAGGTATCTCTGCCTGTCTGTCTTCCTATTTATGTCTATCTGTCATTATATATGTCTGTCTGTACATCTGTTTGTATCTTTCTCTCTCCCTCCCTCCTCTCATTCTCTCTCCCTCCCTCCAATCCTCCTCCCTCCCAAACCCCCTTTCTATCTCTCACCGCCCATTCTATCCCTCCCCTCCACTCCCTCCCTCTCCCCTCTCCCTCCCCTTCCTCTCCCCTCTCCCTCCACTCCCTCTTCCTCTCCCTCCCCTTCCTCTCCCCCCTCTCCCTCCCCTGTCTCTTCCCTCCGCCCGGCCCCTCCTCACAACGACCCCTCACCTCCTTTGCAAGAATGCGACCGAGGCGTTCGTTCATCAGCTGCAGGAAACACCTCGCTCCGACGTCCATCAGCCCATCAGCTTTATTACAAGCGAATGTCGTCTGCTTTAAAATATGAAAGAGACAAATGCCGCAATTGACGGCGTGACAACATTACGGACGGCGTGTCATTCAAACGGGGAATTGTGGATTAATAATGGCACGGTTTGGATTCGGGTACTAGAGGGCGGGGGGGGAGGTCGGGTCTGTTGGAAAGGGCCTAGTGGTGGTGGTCATGGTAATGGTACTTATGATGATGAAATTACGAATGCCAGTACTACTAATGATAATTATGGCAATCAAAGAACAATAATGAAGATGATAATGAGGATGATAACGATATTCATAACAATATTGATAATACTGACAATAAAAATAATATACCTTTAACTATCACCATTATTTTTATAATAATAATGATAATAGTAATTAAGATAATGGTAACAATACTGATGATATTCCAAATTATCTCTATTATTATCATTAATAATATAATCAACATCGTCATTTAGAGTATGTCTTTTCTCTTGTTTTTCCGCTTCTTCGTACAAAATACTTATACGTTAAGCCTGAACTCATATTCCGGCCGACTGAGGAGCTCAAGTTGCTTCATTCTGATGTAAAAAGGGATGAACATTGACAACATATATATCAAAGGATGAGGGGAAACGAAGGGGGTTTAAAGGGGAAAGGAAGGGAAGAAGGGTGCGAGGGAAGTGGGGGAGGTTAACAACAATAATACTATTCATAATCACGATAACAATGAAAAGCGATGATAATAGTGATAATAATAATAACAATAATAATAATGATAACAATGATAATAGGGGGTAAAGATGATATTGATAATAATAATAATGATGATAAAAAATATGAGAATGATAACAAATATATATAACGATGATAGTAATAATAAAATGATGATGGTGATAATGCTGACAGTGATAACGATAATAATAATGATAACAATGATAGTAATACTAAGAATAAGCACAGTGATAAGAATAGTCGTAATGATATAATAAAAAACACCAAAAACAATAATGGTGATAATAAAAATGGCAATGATGATAATATTGATAATGAAAACAATAATAATAACGACAATAATGATAACAAGAATAATATTAATAACAGTAATAATCATAAAGATAATGATGATAACAGAACTAATGGTAATGATAATAATGAAAATAATCATAATAATAACCATAATGATAATAATGATAATAGCAATAACAATAATGAAGCTATTAACAACAACGAAAATGGTGATAATAATAATAATGATAATAATAATAATCTTTATCTTTATTATCTTATCATTACCATTATCCTTGTCATTATTCTAACAATAACAACCATCATAGCAATGATAGTGATGATAATGATAATAATGATAATGATACTAGTAATGATTATTATTATCATTTCATTATATTAGTAATAACAGTGACAAATGATATTATAACAAAAGTAATAGAAAGGTAATAACAGTAACAATAATAGTATTAATAATTATGGTTATGATAATGATGATAATGATAATAATAATGATATAGAATAATGATAATAATGATAACAAAAATGATAGTAATGATAATAAGAATGATAGTTATGATAATTATAATAGTAATGATGATAAAAACAATAATGATAATAGTAATACTAGTACGAATACTAATAATGATGATAATAATAATAACAACAATAACGATAATGCTAATAATAATGCTAATAATAATAGTAATAATGATGATGATAATGGTTTTAATAATAATGCAAAAAATAATGCTAATAATAATAATGATAATAATAATGATGATGGTAATGATCAAAGTGATAATAATAATAATGATAATAATGATAATAATAATGATAATGATAATAATAACAATAATAATAATAATAATAATGATAATAACAATAATAATGATAATGGTAGTTGTAGTAATGATAATCATAATGACAGGAATTAGACGGTAAAAAATATAATAATAAGGATAATCATGATACCAGCCTCACTAGCAAGAAAAAAAACTTTAATAACGGCAGTTGAACCAACCGTAAATAATAGTATCCCCTACAGCACTGGAATTAGTAATGAAAACGGTATTGCTCATATCACTAAGCCTGACAACGTAGAAAACTCCGGGAAAATGTGAAAAACAACTTATCAAAACTTCTTGTACCTGAGAGCTCCATCCTCTGTTGTGATTGCCGAAGGAGAGTCCTAACGGATGACTCGCCGGAGGTTTCCATGGCAACCGATGACTACTCTGGTGAGAGAGTTAAAGGAAGAAGGAGAAAAGGGGTGGGAGGGAGGGAGTGACCTACATGAAGAAAAGTTTTATGGCGACGGGAAGAAAACGATGACAGACTTGTACAATCTCTTAAGCTTGGAGTTTACCGGTAGGCGCGGATTAGTTGGATAACGAATCTCTATTAAATCTGATTGGTGTGATTGTATTAGTTATGCAGTTTCAGGAGAATGCTCAAAAATGTGAAGTTGACTGCCTTATTTTACTTCCTTCTCTTATATTCGTGCCGGCCCCCCCTCCCATTGAGGATTGCTCAAAGGGTTACAGGGAAATAACTACGACAATGAATATGGGAAACGAAGTTAAATATAGGCAATTATGAATAGACTGGAAGATGGAAAGATAAGCCTTTTTCCTTTTTTCTCTTTTTTTATCCTTTTCCTTTGATGTCAGGAACAACCTTTTTTATCAAGAGATCTATTTCCTTTCGCTCTCGATCTGTCAGTGAAGAGTATGTAAGCATTCATATATACCTTCTACGAAGATAAATATGAATGATAACAATGATACTGATAATGATAATACTAATGATAATGATGATAAAAATGATATAGATGATGATAATAATAATAGTAATAATAGCAATACTAATGATATTATATTAATAATGATAATGATAATTATTAAAATGATAATGATAATGATAATAATAATAGTAATAATAATAATATAAATAATAATAATAATAAGAATGATAACAACAACAATAGTAATGACGATAATAATAATGATAATGATAAAAAAAATAATGATAATAAAGGTAATAGTAACGATAGCAATAGGAATAATAAAAATAATAACAATGAGGATAACAGTGATAATAATAATAATGATAATGATGATGAACATAACAATGATAATAATGATAATAAGATAAAGATAATAATGGTAATAATAATAATAACAATATCAATAATAATCATAATGAGAATAATAATACTGGTAATAATAATGATAATGATAATAATAATGATAACAACAAAGATAATGATGATGATAACAATAATGATAAGCTAATACTGATAATGATAATGATAACAATGATGACCAGAAACACTCTTACAACAGCGCTTACCTCCGCCAAGGTAGGGTCACTGATGCAGTAAGAAAAATTCACACTTGAAGAATTACATTGAAGTCACTTCTTTCTCAAATACGCCGGTGACGTCCGTGTCTCCCAATCTCGCAATGCTAATGGATCCTTAAAAGAAAAAGAAAACGAAAAAAATCCTGGATTCAGATCACCAGCAGAATTTTATGGCATCTAAGTTGGGCTAAGAAACCTATGGTATTTTTTTTATTCATTTATTTATTTCTTTTTATCTATTCACAACTCTTCAGTTATCCTGCACTGGATTCGGATCAACAGTACCATAAACATAGCCTCCATAGCGGAGGTAATTATGACAATAATAATTATAATAATAATGATGATGATAATGATAATAATAATAGTAATCATGAAAATAATAATGCAGAAATAAAGATAATAATGATAATGATAGTGATAAAAATAATAATAGTAATAATGATAATAATAATAATAATGATAGTAATGATAATAATAATAATAAAAAATAATAATAAGCAATAATTATAATAATGATAACCACTATTATTATAATTATTATCATAACCATTATCATTATTTTTACAATTTTGATAACAGTACCTTGCAGGTCCTCTATCTCTTCCTCCTCTCTGCCCTCCCCCCCCTCCTACTTCCATTAAGTGCAGGCAAAATTTCATATATACGGTATCTGAAAAAAAAATCATATATACGATACATGAAAAAATATATAAATCAAATAATACTTTCATATTTCCAATGCTGGCTCTAAGAAGCTAGATATCATATAAAGAAGTCGAAGGAAACTTTAATTCTTGACAGTCCTGGGTGATTGAAAAAACATACGAACGGTGATGATTGATTTTGGTCACCAATTTTCAACCGAAATGCACCTCAAAGCCTTGTTCATTTTATCCTGAATTTACTTTAAAGTCACTTTTTAATTTACATTTTTAATTTAATTTTCATTGAAGTCACATGCATTTGTCAACGTGAATACGGTTCATTATCTGTCTTTATCTATAATTTTGCATTCACAAGATCCTCTAACACAGAGAATCGTATTCGGTGCGTGTTCCTGTGTCTTCTTCATCCAGTCTTTCTTGAACCGTATTTTCACCAAATTCTTTCAGAAGTTTCCACATATTTCCTTGTATCTCATATTTCGTTTTGCAAAAAATGAATGAAATAAATAAAGTCTCGCATTGACCTCTTGTTCAATGCATAGACCCTTTCATTGCATTCAATATTCTCTCTTTGCATCGGATACAAACACTGAAAGCCCCCTCCGTGTGTGTTTACTTTTCATAAAGACTCCCCTGGCCAATTTAAATTTCCCCACCAGCGCTTCATGCTCACCTCGGAAAAGTTTCGTACAAGTTTCGTACACTCTATGGTCTAAATATTTCGTTTTTTTCTCGCCCACTCCTGCTCCCGCCTGATCCATTACTCCGTCAATGAACAGGCGATGTTT
>NC_091555.1:11002535-11005035 GCF_042767895.1 Penaeus vannamei | reverse complement strand
GCCTGAGAAAATCCCACACTCCAGGCACGAGAGAGGCAGACAAGGACAGACAGACAGACAGAAAGAGAGAGGGAGAGAGAGAGACTGAGAAAGTCCTACACTCCAGCCACGATTTCTTTTCTGCAATTAAGGTCCGCATTGTCCGGCCGGAAAGGACACAGCGAGGACTGGGTAAACTCATTTGTTTTACCTCCGACTCGTGTGTGTCAGCCATGACGCAACGCAGCGCCCGGCGTAAACGCACACGAGATCTTCAAAGCCACACACACGTTCATTTCCGTGTGCACCGTTCTGGTTTTCAACGGTCCGTGTTTATAAATATTCAAAGTGTTTTAGATAAACATTTTAACAAAAACAAGCATTAAAATGAAACAATAACGCAAATCACGAAACCACTGTGACAGCGTGGCATCCATTTACCATAGCATAACCAACATAATGCATTAATCTCTAATACTGCAACAACAGCTGAGTGCAACAATACCCTGCAGAACACACGCTTAGCTTGCATCGTGCGCCGAGTACTATGTACCTACCAGTGTATCATGTTGGAACTGCACCGTTCGCTGTAACGAACGAAAAAAGAGACTGGTAGTGTATCCCAGAGAATGGCCCCCTGGTGGTAACAACACGACCTCTCTCTCTCTTTTTCCTCTCTCTTTCTCTGTTTCTTTCTCTCTCTCTCACTCTCTCTCTCTTTCTCTGTCTCTCTCTTTCTCTGTCTGTCTGTCTGTCTCTCTCTCTCTCTCTCTTTTCCACAAAGCTTTCTCTATACATAGCCCTTTCTTATACTTTTTTTCTTCTGTCATACTTTTTGCTTGTCATATTCTCCCCTATACTGTCCCTCTCAACGTTTTTTTTTTTATTCTACCTTTTTCTCTTTCATCCGTTCTCCCTCCGTATTCCCTATCTCCTTCCACCCCATTCCCCATCTTTGAGTCGTTCTTTTCCTTCTCTTCCTGCCTCCACCTTTGTTCCCTTTGCCTCTCTTTCCTTCTGCTCTCGCCCTCATCACCCCCCTTCTCTTTGCCTTTTCCTTTCGTTCTCCTGGTCTTTCGCTCTCACCTCATTCCTTTCCATTGTGCCATTCCTCCTTCTATTCCGTGTGTGTTTTCTATTTCCCGCGTCCTCATCCCATTTTTCTCGTATATTTCTTATTCGTTTTTCCACGTTCATCTGTTCCTCGACCCCCTCCCCCTCCCCCTCCCCCACTACGGCCGGACAGCAGGCGTCAAGTAGCTTCTTATCTGATGATAGACAAGGCGTCATCACCTGATAGCAGGCGTGAGAACAGATAAGAATGTACAGTCTTAAGTGCGTGTGTATATGACTGTCTATGTGTGTCCGTTCGCGCGTGGGGGAATGTGTATACGTGTGTATGTATGATTACATAGCCATGTAAGTTTATGTGTGACTATAATCAACATTCGCCTACATTCCTGTGTACGTGTCGGTGTGCGGTAATGGCGTGGGTGCACATGTGTGACTGTAAATTCTACGTGTTCACGTATGTGCGTCCTGGTTTTCGCGATGTGTTTGGAAGCGTGTGGGTTTGTGTACACACGTCACTATATACGTCCATACCCAATATGCGTATATGTGTTTGTGCAAGTTCCCGTGAAGGCTCCTCGCAAGGATATGTGTTTGCTTCGAGGCGATAAAAGGCTCAGGTGTTTGCAGGCGACGAGGGCCGCTGCGGGACGAGCCTCCGCCGCGGGCGCGAGGCGAGGGGGCGCCGCGCGACGAAGGGCGGCGGAGGCGGCGCTCGTACGCAGCCGCGTCAGGAGTTGGGTCCGCGAGGAATGCCGTCGGCTGACGCTGCGATGAGCCAGAAAAAAAGGCAAGATTATTATTTTACCAAAGCCTTAAGGACTGAGATTGGCTCAGCTATGTTGCTTAATCGCTCAGCGGCTGTAGGTCTTAAGCGGGAGTCGCGCGGCCTGAATAAACAGCGCGCATTTGGCACATGCTTGTACCCTCGGCCGATGACAAAGAAAAACATTTCAGTTTTGAATGTCGTAATTATATGCTCATGTTGCCAATCAGCCAGAAAAATGGAGGGTCCTGATTGCGAAGTATTTCTGTAAGGTAAAATGCAGAGAGAGAGAGAGAGAGAGAGAGAGAGAGAGAGAGAGAGAGAGAGAGAGAGAGAGAGAGAGAGAGAGAGAGAGAGAGCGTACATGAAGGATACATGGGTAAGGAACTTCATGCGTAGGAATAGGCCATATATCGGAGGCTACACGACTCCACGACAGGATACACGCAGGAGAGCGAAGTGCGCGCTGTGGCTCCAGGTGAGTAAGTGTGCGTGTGTAGGGGGGGGGGGAGCTGACCTTACACGAAACACGAACAGAGGCGAGAGACAAGACCCAGATACACTCACACACAAGCAAAGGCGACATCCATGCAAGCAAATATGACCGCACAAATCTCTGTTCCACTCCTTCCCTCCCCTCCCTCCCTCTCTCCCTCCCTCCCTCTCTCTCCCTCCGCCGCCCCC
>NC_091555.1:10995035-10997535 GCF_042767895.1 Penaeus vannamei | reverse complement strand
CACGTCACGGCCAGCTAGAAACTCCCCGCGCCATATTTGGTGGCGCCACAATCGCTCGGTCGGCGTCCGAGGATTTGTAATTCAATTGTTTAGGAATTAATGTTTGTTTCTACTCGCACGAAGATCGCCTGCCTCGGCGCTGTCAGTCGCGAGCTATGGAGGCTTTGTGCTCTCGGCGCCCGCGCGCGCGCTCTCTGCGGTTTAATCGAGGCGGGGCTTGATTTAAGCCGCTATTACTATGATGATTATGCGTGGAAGAGATTAAAAGTTAAATGAGCCTTAAATTGCAGTCGAATGAGCTTATTCTTTATTTAAGTCTTTCCTTTATCGTCATTAGTATGATTAACAGCTGGTGTGTGTGTGTGTGTGTGTGTGTGTGTGTGTGTGTGTGTGTGTGTGTGTGTGTGTGTGTGTGTGTGTGTAGATATTCATTTGTTTGCTTATATATTCATGTATCAACTCATGTGAACTCGTGTCAGTTCAACCAGCTATGACCATTGACCTCGGATTTTCTAAAAGGCGGTGGTGTTGTAACTTGAAATACCATTGAGGCCGCTCTCTATTTTCACACGCGCGTCGTCAAGCAGGAGCTGCTTTCCGAGCGCCAGATGATCCCGCATTCAAAATACAGAGGCAGAAACAGCAACGGGGAGCGTTCAGAGTCATCCATCAAACGTGGATGCGTTGAGAAAAAGTATAAACACAGAAGATTTACAGGTTCATGCCTTCTTAAATATTTACAAGTGGATGACACAGACGGTTTTGAATGAAGTCCATCGAGCGATCGACCCGGCCGCTTCGTCACGTAAACAAAGCTCGCGGCGCCCGGCCTCAGGCAGCGGCGGGGCTGGCGTATGTGGAGGGGCTGAGCAGGTGCTGGCAGGGTCTGGCAGGGGCGTGCGGCCGGGAGGGTAAACCTGCGAGGGAAAGGGGGTGGCCAGGACGCGCGAGGTTTAGCAGGGTGCTTGCAAAAGACTGCCAGGAGAAGGGAGAAATCAGGGGAGAGAAAGCAAGGATGGGACAGGCAAAAGGTGCCCTGGGATCGGAAAACTGGTTATTCCGAATGACCTGCGGGTTGCGCGCGCCGGGCACTTAATCATCGAATCTCAATATGCGAACGCCAAAGGGAAAGCCAGCCAGAAACAGAGCCCGCCTTACGGAGACTCATTTCAAGAGCGAGGAAAGCCAGCCATCTGCGTTGCTTAAACTCTGGAGTATATTTACCTCTAACGTCAATAACCAGGCGTTGACACACAGTGGTTTTAAACACCATTGCCTTCACAGCCCATAGACTAACTCCCTGTGTGACTTATCAATAATTACAGGTTTGATTGTTTACTACTCGTTTGGTCCCTTGACGACAGTCGCCTATTGATGAAGCTCACATTTCTTACATGTTTGAGTATTAAGGCCGCTAATTCCTCAAAGATTAAAAGCGACTTCTTCACGTTAAATGCAACATCCTTGACCTTTGACTCGCATTCTCTCGACAAGGAGCATTTTGAGCTGAACACAATATCACATTTTGGATTTTTTCCCTGTTCTTAAACCATGTCGCCACAAATTAAACTCGGAACTTTTAGGAATTGTGTGGATGATATATCAGACGCGAACAAGTTACATAAGGAGAGATAAGTATCAGTTGTACAAATAATTAATTACTTGGCGAATCGATCCAGATACAAATGTTTTAAGTGTCGGATTATGATGAACGTAAGCTATTACCAGCGAGGCTTCTCCCGCTCGGCCCGGCGCGGACGTGCTCGAAACCCGGTTCTTGTCTCTTTGCTTGTTTGTCTGCGCGTTTTCTCTTTTTACTTACTCTTTCCTTACTCTTTACTTTCTCATTTATTGTGGACCTTGGTTAGTCTTCGTTTTTGCTGTGCCTTCAGTAAGGTTTGTTATGTAGAAGTCTTCTCTGCCTCCCTTTCTTCACATCTTACTTTTTCTTTCCTTTTATTCTTTCTTCTCTTTGCTCCTTCTCCTTCTTCTTTTTCTTCTTCTCCTCCTCCTCCTCCTCCTTCTTCTCCTTCTCCCTCTTCTCCTTCTTCTTCTTCTTCTTCTTCTTCTTCTTCTTCTTCTTTTCTCCTCCTCCCCCTCTTCCTCCTCCTCTTCCTCTTCCTTCTCCTCCTCCTTCTCCTTCTTCTTCTCCCTCTTCTCCTTCTTCTTCTTCTTCTTCTTCTTCTTCTTCTTCTTCTTCTTCTTCTTATTCAGCTCCTACTCCTCCTCCTCCTCCTCCTCCTCCTTCTTCTCTTTCCTCACCTTTTCCTCTCCTTCCTTTCCTGCTTATCGTCTGCTCTCTTCTACCCTTCCTCTTCACCCTCCTTTTCCTTCTCCTCCTCTCCATTCTTTCCTGCTTGTCGTTTGTCTTTCTCTTTTCCTTCGTTCCCTCGTCCTCATCCTCTCCACTCCTCTCCCTGGTTGTCGTCTTCTATCTTTTATTCCTCCTTCCCCCTCTACTCCTTCTCCTTTTCCTCTCCATCTCTAATTATCCTCTGCC
>NC_091555.1:10948123-10955623 GCF_042767895.1 Penaeus vannamei | reverse complement strand
ATGGAGCAAAGAGGGAGGAGAATGGAAGAGAGAGGGCGAAGAATGGAGCAAAGAGGGAGGAGAATGAGGAAAAAAGGGAGAAGAATGGAGCGAAGAGGGAGAAGAAAGAAGGAGAGAGGGAGAAGAATGGAGGACAGAGGGAGACATATACGATACTAAGGGTACTGGTTATGGTGACATTGACGATGAAAGGAATGGTAATGATTATAACAAAGATATTAATACTTGAAATTTTGACACTGATGAGGTGATAATCATGAGCTATATCATCATTATTTTTTATTAGGTGTGATGATGGATTTAACGCTGATTATGTCAATTAAAATAGTGCCGGTGATAATGATGGCAAACTTGGGAATAAGAGGTTAAATGAATTGGAAAACAGCGAAGGCGAAGGTGAAAGACCAGACAAGGAATGTAAGCTGAGAGAACTTCAACAGAGCAAGTGGCATCCCCGTTTAATTTTCCTGAACGGAGCCAGCCATCACATGCGTATGATTCTGTCCCCTTGGCTTGGCTCTCAGGTGGCAGAGGTGGCAGCGAGTCCTTCCTCCGTCGGATAAGAAGTCTTCGTCGACGGCCCTCTCGTCTGCGGCTGCTGGGCGCTGAAGGGCTTGGCGGGCTGCTCCTCCTGCGGCGCTGAGCCTACTCCGGGGTTTTATGATTTGGCGGCGACGGTGGCTCTTCATCTCCGTCTCCTCGAATTTTTTTTCGCGTATTTTCTTTTCTTGAGATGAGTTATTAAGAGATGAGAAAGAGGTCGCTGTTTACTCCTCTGGCGGCTTGCTGGTTGGTCGACGCGTCCTTCCGAAAGTCACGGCTCTGGAATCTGGAGCATAAAAAGGGCAATTATGAAAGTTGCGGACACTTCCCTTTCTTTTCGTCCGGAGAGGCGCGAGGAGGGCTCAGCTCTCTCCTCTTGCGAAAACTGCGCCGCCACCAAGAGGCTAGGTTACACAGCGCCGCTTTGAAGATATAAATACTAATAAAAAAAAAAAAACTTGGAGTGATTTATGGCACATAAATCGCGAAGGAATCGTTGGTATCTGCGCTTTTTCTGCCTCCTTGTGAGTGCGCTTGCAAGGAGGAAGCTTCCCAACACGCGCAAGTCGTAAGCTGCCTTCGGGGCGACTGCTTTATTTGTCTGCGTTCCTCTCGGGGTTCGTGTGACCGTTCGTCACGGGAACGAGCCGCGCCCCTCTGTATACTTTTTAGCATTTGTCACCAGTGCCTCTTCAGTGCCAGGTAAGTTCTCCACCTTGCCAGAGTTTTTTTATTATGAATTATTCTCCCCCTTGACAAACTATCGGAGTTATCTCTAAGGTAACTTTAATCAAAATTAATGCTTTGATAATGGTGAATTTATGTGAGCACCATATTTCCCTTTATTTTTGTACGACGCAAATCAGCTGAAGAGTATTTAAGTTTCTCCTCGAAAAATAGCTGGAAATTTTAAGGGGCATTTGTTTGTTCTGTTATGACTTCGTAGTTGAGATTAGAAGACTTAAACGTCAGCGTAACTCGCGCGGCGCGCAAATACTTCTCAACTGCAGATGTTAGTGCTGTCTCTTTACCTGTCAAACTCTTCACCGCTGATGACGATGCAAGGCCACCTTCACCCACCTGAATTGAAGCGCGATAACACCGCTCATTGGCAGACCTTCCACCTGTAACGAAACTGATTGGCCAAAAATAGACGGCCGATGGAGTGCTAATCTTCCGTCCCGAACGCGCCGGCCGGCGATTGGCTGGGTACTTTGGCCTCGTGTTAACTCTGATTGGCAGAGAAGAAAATAAACATCGCATGATTGATCGGCCTTTTTTGAGCCGGGCCCGCCAGCCAATCGCCGAGCCGCCCTCGGCATGCCCATCTGTCGGCCGGTTATCCGCGGACACGGCCGTAAACCCTCTGCGGTTATCGCTCCCTGCTCCCTGGCGCCCGCTGGCCGCCCTCTCGGGACGCCGCCTCGCGCCCTTGGCAGTCGTGTGCTCCTCTCGCGGCACCGGCGGCGGGACCTGCGAGTCTAGAGACAGATAAAAACGGTAAAACAACAAGACAGTGAATGAATTGATGAATATTGCATTTTCCTTTTTTTCTTATTCTTACTCTCGCTCAGCCTGCTTCTCTTACAATCTACCCCCTTTCTGCCTCCTATCCCTCGCCCTTCCTACCATAACATCTTCCTCTACTTCCCCGTCTTCCTTTCTCCTGCTCGCAGGTACTCGCACCCCCCCCCCCCCCCCAATCTCTATCAGTGCTCAAGAAGCCAGGAGTGGGACAGAGGGCGTGGCGATAGCGGGTATCTTGGCATGATCCATCTTGGTGGTGAATGGCCCGTCAGGTCCCCCTCTGCTCCCTTCCCCTCGCCCCCTCTACCCCCTCTCTCCCCTCTCCCCCTCTCCCCCTCTCCCCTCTCCCCGAATTCCTGCTCCTCGACGTCCTTTGAGCTGTAATTACGGCTCAAGACAGATGTGTTAATTAGTTTTCTTTTTTATATTTACCTTTATAGTCGGTTCACTTACTCGCAGTGTGACGTAAGCTGAGGCGGCCTTGGTTTGTAGGAAGACTTCTTTTCATTATGTCAAGAGGCATAGTGAGCGAAGTGGGAATGAGAAATAAAAGAAGGATTGGAGGTGCGCAGGAAGGATGGAGGAAGTTGAAGAAGGAGGAGGAGGAGGAGGAGGAGGAGGAGGAGGAGGAGGAGGAGGAGGAGGAGGAGGAGGAGGAGGAGAAGAAGAAGAAGAAGAAGAAGAAAAATACAAGAAAAAGAAGAAGAGAGGAGAAGGGAGGAGAAGGAGGAGAAGGAGGAGGAGGAGGAAGAGGAGGAAGGAGGAGGAGGAGGAGGAGGAGAAGGAGTAAGGAGGAGGAGGAAGGAGAAGGAGAAGGAGAAGGAGAAGGAGGAAGGAGAATGGAAAAGGAGAAGGAAGAAGGAGAAGAAGAAGAAAAAGAAGAACAAGAAGAAGAAGAAGGAGGAGCAGGAGGAGGAGGAGGAGGAGAAGAAGAAGAAGAAGAAGAAGAAGAAGAAGAAGAAGAAGAAGAAGAAGAGAAGAAGAAGAAGAGGAAGAAGGAAAACAAGAGGAAGGATAGAAGTAAGGGAAAGGGAAGGATTTTTTTGAAAATGGGAGAGAAACTAGTAAGTGAAGTGAGTGAGAGTGAAAAAATTAGTGAAGTGAATGAGAGTAAGAATGAGTGCGAGTGAGAAAATGAGAGTAAGAGAGTGGGGTAGAGAGAGAGAGAGAGAGAGAGAGAGAGAGAGAGAGAGAGAGAGAGAGAGAAAGAGAGATAGTGTGAGAGAGGAAGAGAGGGAGAGAGGGAGGGAGAGGGAGAGAGAGAGTGGGAGTGAGAGAGAGAGAGAGAGTGGGAGTGAGAGAGAGAGAGAGAGAGTGGGAATGAGAGAGAGAGTGAGAGAGAGTGGGAGTGAGAGGGAGAGTGGGAGTGAGAGAGAGAGGGAGAGTGGGAGTGAGTGAGAGAAAGAGAGTGGGAGTGAGGGAGAGAGAGAGTGGGAGTGAGTGAGAGAAAGAGAGTGGGAGTGAGTGAGAGAAAGAGAGTGGGAGTGAGTGAGAGAAAGAGAGTGGGAGTGAGTGAGAGAAAGAGAGTGGGAGTGAGTGAGAGAAAGAGGAGTGAGTGAGTGAGAGAAAGAGAGTGGAGTGAGTGAGAGAAAGAGAGTGGGAGTGAGTGAGAGAAAGAGAGTGGGGAGTGAGTGAGAGAAAGAGAGTGGGGAGTGAGTGAGAGAAAGAGAGTGGGAGTGAGTGAGAGAAGAGAGGGAGTGAGTGAGAGAAAGAGAGTGGGAGTGAGTGAGAGAAAGAGAGTGGGAGTGAGTGAAAGAGAGAGTGGGAGAGGGAGAGGGAGAGGGAGAGGGAGAGGGAGAGGGAGAGGGAGAGGGAGAGGAGAGGGAGAGGAGAGGGAGAGGGAGGAGGGAGAGGGAGAGGGAGAGGGAGAGAGAGGAGAGGGAGAGGGAGAGAGAGAGAGAGAGAGAGAGAGAGAGAGAGAGAGAGAGAGAGAGAGAGAGAGAGAGAGAGAGAGTGAGAGAGAGAGAGAGAGAGAGGAGAGAAAAAAGTGAATAAAGAGCGTTCTGAATGACAGGCGAGACACGCGGGGCGAAGCGAAGGAACGGAAACCCAGGCTCTCTCTCCCTCTCCTTCCCCCTTCTCTTCTTCTCTTCCCCCTTTCCTTCCTCTCTTTCTTGCTCTGTTTACGAATGTATTTTCCCCTTTAAAAGAAGGCGGATAGCGTAACACCTGCCGAGTGTCGCGACGCCAGCGGCCGTAATGAAGGAGTGTTTACCGTCAAGCAGGTCTCATCGATGGAAGTGGCAGCAGCCTCACGGGGGAACCCTCGACCCGACTCCCGTAAAGGTGCGAATTCTGTGTTAGGTCAAGGTCAAGTGGCCCTTACCAGCCATCCTATTTTGTCCTTAGTGCTTGGCAGTCTCTTGTCTCCCCCGCCCCATCTCCCCCGCGAAGGTTCTTATAACCAGGTTCCACTTGTTGCATTCCGGAGCGGTCTCGTCATGCGTATAAGAGGACCGCTCTTGTGGCAGTTGCATAAGTTATTCAGTTATCTATTCATTGAGTTTGTTTATTCCTCCGTACGGTTAGTCATTATATTTTATGGACCGTGTTCTTGTTTGGGGTTTCTGTGCTGCTGTATACACGGATTTTCTGGATCTCTTCGTACGTCGGGATGCGCTTTAGCAATTCATTTATTGCCGAAACAAACAATAAAATAGTTTTCGCGAAAAAAAAAATCGACGCGTAATAATATAAAGCGTGTCGGCGTTACTTTTTATGCTTCCGAAGCATTTCATCAACGCGAGAGTGCGGATGAAAGGTCACAAGCACGAAGATAAGGGCGATAACAAAGGTCAGCCCCCCACCCTCCCCCCCGCCCAAAGTCTGCATCACATCGAAAGGTTACTCTTGCTCCCGAGGGCTGGTCTTTGTTTCCCCTCACCCCCTCTGCTCAGCCCTCTTTTACCTCTCTCTCCCCGTGCGCCTCCTCCTTTCCCCTCCCGTCCCTCAGGTGCCTCCTCCCCTCCCCTCTCTCCTCCTCTCCTCCCCTCCCCTCCCCTCTCTCCTCCTCCCCTCCCCTCTCTCCTCCTCCCCTCCCCTCTCTCCTCCTCTCCTCCCCTCTCTCCTCCTCTCCTCCCCTCCCCTCTCTCCTCCTCCCCTCCGTCTCCCTCGCCTCGCAATCCTCGCAATCGTGATCGCGTTATGTTAAGATTCTACCTTCCCTAATGCATCCAGATCCGTTGGGTAAGAGGATGGGAAGGAGGGAGGGAGGAGGAAGGAGAGGGGGAGGAGGAAGGGAGGGAGGGAGGGAGGAGGAAGGGAGGGAGGGAGGGAGGAGGAGGGAGTGAAGGAGGGAGGAGGAGGAAGGAGGAAGGAGGAGAGGAGGGAGGAAGGAAGAGGAAGGAAAGAGGGAGGGAGGGAGGAGGAAGGAGGAAAGGGAGGAAAGGAAGGAAAGGAGGAGGAAGGGAGGGAGGGAGGAGGAAGGAGGAGGAGGAAGGGAGGGAGGGAGGAGGAAGGGAGGGAGGGAGGAGGAAGGGAGGAGGGAGGAGGAAGGAGGAGGAGGAGGAAGGGAGGGAGGGAGGAGGAAGGAGGAAGGAGGAGGAGGGAGGGAGGAGGAAGGAGGAAGGAGGAGGGAGGAAGGGGAAGGGGAAGGGGGAAGGGGAGGGGGGAAGGGAAGGGGAAGGGGAAGGGAGGGAGGAGAGGAGGGAGGGAGGGAGGGAGGGAGGAAGGAAGGAAGGAAGGAAGGAAGGAAGGAGGGAAGGAGGAGGAGGAGGAGGAGGAGGAGGAGGAGGAGGAGAGGAGGAGGAGGAAGGGAGGGAAGGAGGTTGGAGGAGGGAAGAGGAAGGAGGGAGGAGGAGGAAGGAGGAGGGAGGGATGAGGGAGGAGGAGGAGGGAGGGAAGAGGGAGGAAGGGAGGGAGGGAGGAGGTAGAGAGGGAGGGAAGAGAGAGGTAGAGATGGAGGGAGGGAGAAAGAGGAGAGGGAGGGAGGGAGGAGGGAGGTAGAGAGGGAGGGAGGGAGGAGGAGGAGGAAGGAGAGGAGGAGGAGGAAGGAGGTAGGGAGGATGGAGGAGGGAGGTAGGTAGGAGGGAGGGAGGAGGAGGAGGAGGTAGGGAGGGAGGGAGGGAGGAGGAGGAAGGAGTAGGTAGGGAGGAGGGGGGTGGAGTTAGGGAGGGAGGAGGAAGAGGAGGAGGAGGAGGAGGAGGAGAAGAAGAAGAAGAAGAAGAAGAAGAAGAAGAAGAAGAAGAAGAAGAAGAAGAAGAAGAAGAAGAAGAAGAAGAAGAAGAAGAAGAAGAAGAAAAAGGAGGAGGAGGAGAAGCAGAAGGATGAATGATAATAATAATAATGATAATAATAATAATAACAATAATAATAATAATGATAATAACAATAATATTAAGAAGAAAAAGAAGAGGGGGTGGAGAAAGAAAGAGAAAGAAAAAGAAGAAAAAGGAAAAGAAAAAGAAGAAGTAGAAAGAGAAAGTGAAAAGCAGGAGGAGAAGGAGAAGGAGGTTGTAGAGCAGGCGGATACGGCGAGCGAAAGGCCGGAGAAAAAGGGAGGGAAGGGAAGAAGGAGGTAGATGAAGGTTTCAAACGAGGGAGGACAGAGAGAAGGACGGAGGAAGGAGGGAACTGAGGGGGTAGGGGGAGGGAGAGGAGGAGGAGGGGAGGAGGGAGGGAGGGAGGAGGGAGGAAGGAGGAGGGGAGGTAGGGAGGAGGGAGGAGGAGGTAGGGAGGAGGGAGGAGGCAGGGAGGGAGCTGAGGCGCAGGGAAGGGGAGAGGAGAGAAGGCGGAAGGGATGCTAGCAGTAGCAGCAGGACAGACAAGTGAATAATGGAGGAAAGCCCCATAGAGTTAACGCTCCGCTCGCCGGCCTCCGTGTAATGCATGTTCATGTTGTTATTACGTGTATGTGTTGCCACGCTAGAGTGACTTTGCTAATGGACTCACGCGATGTAGTTGGGTTATGATTTAACCATTTCCTCTACAGCGGTGCCTCCCACGTATACGCTTCGACATTAATGATAAACTGCATGAATTCATCTGTTCCGTTTGAAGAGAACCTGAAGATTTTCGTGTTTATTCCGGAAAATTTCGTATGCGTGCGTGCCCTTCTTTCGCCTTAGATTTACTAGAAGTCAATACCTTACCACTTAAGTAGCTCGGCCGACGTTCCTCGAGAACACTAATGCTAAAGACGGTTATTATAACGATGTTGCTTATTCCGTGAGGGGGCGAGGGGGGCGAGGGGGCAGCGAGGAGGCGAGGGGGCAGCGAGGGGCGCTAAGTGAACGGGGAAGCAAACACCTTCAGGCCAACCGAACGACCGGAGAATGTGAGACGACGAGAGGAAGAGAAAGGAATACACAAAAAACCTCTGCAGTTGAATTATTATTCATCGCGACGTTTGCAGTGAATAATGAAAGAAAATCCACAGTGTGACGTTTTGATTCAGCCTCTACTCATCAGGCTTCTACTGTCTGAAAAGGA
>NC_091555.1:10930623-10935623 GCF_042767895.1 Penaeus vannamei | reverse complement strand
CACACACACACACACACACACACACACACACACACACACACACACACACGCACACACACACACACACACACACACACACACACACATACACACACACACACACACACACACACAAACACACACACAAACACACACACACACACACACACACACACACATACACACACACACACACACACACACACACACACACACACACACAGATAAAGGGAGAGGGAGAGGGAGAGGTAAAGGGAGAGGGAGAGGAAAAGGGAAAGGGAGGGGAAAAGGGAAAAGGAGAGGAAAAGGGAAAGAGAGAGGAAAAGTGAAAGGGAGAGGAAAAGTGAAAGGGAGAGGTAAAGGTAAAGGGAGAGGTAAAGGTAAAGGGAAAGGGAGAGATAAAGGTAAAGGGAAAGGGAGAGGGAGAGGAAAAGGGAGAGGGAGGAGGAAAAGGGAGAGGGAGAAGGAAAGGGACAGGGAGGAGAAAAAGGGAGAGGGAGAGGAAAAAGGGAGAGGAGAGGAAAAGGGAGTGGGAGAGGAAAAGGGAGAGGGAGAGGTAAAGCTAAAGGGGAAAGTTAGAGAGGTAAAGGAAAGGAGAGAGGGTGCAAAGGGAAAGGGAGAGGGAGAGGCAACGAGGGAGAGGGAAGAAGGTAAGAGGAAGAGGAGAGAGGCAAAGGGGGAGAGGGAGAGGTAAAAGGAGAGGGAGAGGTAAGGAGTGAGGGAGAGGTAAAGGAGAGGGAGAGGTAAAGGGAGAGGGAGAGGTAAAGAGGAGAGGGGTAAATAAAGGTAAAGGGAGAGGTAAAGGGTGGAAGGCAGGGAGAGGGAGGAGGAAAGTAAGAGAAGGTAGAAGGGAGAGGGAGAGGTAAAAGGAGAGAGGGAGAGGTAAAAGGGAGAGGAAAAGAGGTAAAGGGAGAGGGGAGTAGAAGGTAAAGGGAGAGGGAAAGGAAAGGGAGGGAAGAGAAGAGGAAGAAAGGGAAGAGGAAGAAGGAAAGGGAGAAAGGGAAAGAGAGAAAGAGAAGAAAAAGAGAGTAAAGGGAAAGAAAGGGAAAGGGAGGTAAGGAGAGGTAAAGGGGAGAGGTAAAGGGAGAGGGTAAAGGGAGAGGTAAAGGGAGGAGGAAGTAAATTAGGGGTAAAGGTAAAGGAAGGGGAGAGGAGAGAGGCAAAGGGAGAGAGGAGAGGAGGGAGGGGAAGAGGGAGAGGAGAGGGAGAGGGAGAGGGAGAGGGAGAGGGAGAGAGAGGGAGAGAGAGAGAGAGAGAGAGAGAGAGAGAGTATATACATATACATATATATATATATATATATAAGAGAGAGAGAGAGAGAGAGAGAGAGAGAGAGAGAGAGAGAGAGAGAGAGAGAGTAGAGTAAGAAAAAAGACCAAGAAGGAGAATGAGAATGAGTGAGTCCCCCCTCTCTCCCCCCTCCCCTACCCTCCCCACTACGCCATTCAGCCCATTTCTCTCGCGGGCGTAAGAAGCAAACCCTCGGGGGAGTTAGCGTCCCACTCAAGACTCCGCTCCGCCCCCCCCCCCCCCCCACGACTGTTACAACTAACCTGTATGATAGACAGCGCAGTGGGGGGGGGGGGGAGATGGAAGAGGTTGTCTGAAAATTAAGGGTTTGAGTTCAGTCCGTATTGAGCGCACGTATACTGCTGTGTTCCGTTCTCTCTTGCAAACGTATGACACGTGCATACACTCTCTCGAGACAGCTGACAAATCACTCCCATTAGTTCATTCATTCATCAGCCAATTGCTTCGATGGATTTGTTTATTCAGCTAATCAGTCGCGATCAGTCACAGACAGACACGCACGCAAACACAAGCTGTACGGGCGCAGGAGTCCTTCATCCTCGTGGCGGACTTCTGTCTGCGCATGTTGCCGTCTATGCGTTGTGGAGGGGGGAGGGGGGGAGGAGGATCACTCGCACAAAGGGTGTGTTCATCGGGGGATTTATCTTTTTGATCGACTTTTGGTTTTTATTATTTTTGTTTTTCCTTTTTTCATAATCGTTTGCTTTGGGTTCAAAAAAGGAAAAGAAAAAAGGCAAAAATTATAAACATGTAGACAGTCAGCAACACAGAGAGGCAGACTGATTCACTGACTGACTACCAGACAAACAGGATGACTCACCGATTGATTGGCTAGTTGACCGACGACGACCGGAGCGAGAGACGCAGACGGGCAGGCCGACGGAGCGGCGCAGGCGACGCCAACGCGACGAGGAGAGCTTGCAGGAGAAGAAGAAAGAGACGCAGGCAGAGGGAAAGAATGAGCGACACAGCCAGCGAGGCACGCAGGTGTGCGCACAACAGGCGGCTCTGTCGGGGCCCGAGGTGCCCAGACGGAGGCTTGGCCGCCTCTTCGCGGCACATCCTGGTGGCAGAAGTGGCCGGCGATGCCCGTGCCCAGTCCCCTTGCGGAGGGGAGGGGAGGGAAGGGAAGGGAAGGGAAGGGAAGGGAAGGGAAGGGAAGGGAAGGGAAGGGAAGGGAAGGGAAGGGAAGGGAAGGAGACGGGGAGGGAAGGGAAGGGAAGGGGGAGGGGGAGGAGGAGGGAAGGGAAGGGAAGGGAAAGGAAAGGGAAGGAAGGGAGGGAAGGGAAGGAAAGGAAAGGAAAGGAAAGGAAAGGAAAGGGGAAGGGGAAGGGAAGGGAAGGGAAGGGAGGGGACGGGAAGGGAAGGAAAGGAAAGGAAAGGGATGGGATGGGGCAAGGGAGGGAAAGTTGGAAAGGATAGGGAAGAGGGGTGGAAGGGGAGGAAAAAAGAGGGGAGGGGAAAGGGAAGGGAGGAGAATGGAAGGAAGGAGGAGAAGGGAAATGGGAAGGGGAAGGAGGGAAAGGGAAAGGAAAGGGAAAGGGGGAGGAGAGAGAAGAAAATGAACAAAAGGAAAGGAAAGGAAAAGAAAGGGAAAAAGGGAGGGAAAAGGATCGAACTAATGGGTAGCAGACTGAGGCTTATGTCGAGAAAAAACAACGTATAATTCGGCCTCCGCATGGCATGCAGTATACCACGCCCCTTCGCTTCATCTGGGCTCAGTGGTCACGCCTACTAATCTGTGGGCCACTCGTAAAGGAGGGGAGAGAGAGAGAGAGAGAGAGAGAGAGAGAGAGAGAGAGAGAGAGAGAGAGAGAGAGAGAGAGAGAGAGCGAGAGCGAGAGCGAGAGAGTGAGAGTGAGAGTGAGTGAGTGAGTGAGTGAGTGAGTGAGTGAGTGAGTGAGTGAGTGAGTGAGTGAGTGAGTGAGTGAGTGAGTGAGTGAGTGAGTGAGTGAGTGAGTGAGAGAGTGAGAGATACAGATACAGACACAGACACAGAGACAAACAGACAGACACGGAGACAGACGAAACGATATCCACGATTAACACAACACTTTCGCATACCAAAAGCAGCGCATCTTCAGAGGAAAAGTAGAATGCAGGAAGCAAGACTCCCACCCGCCCACCCGCCCACTCGCCCTCTGACGTATGCAAATTGCTTTCCGTTGGTGATTCATTCCCCTGCGCTCTATTAGGGATGGCGCAGAATGACTGAAGGTGGAAGTGTCATGCGAGTTTTCTCTCACTTTCTCTAACTTTTTGCTTTATTATTCTCTTCCCGTTTACAGTATTGAGTTCGGTTTATCGGAGAGGGCCGGCTACGTGTGGTCTCGTGTGCGTGAGATTTCGTGCGTGTGTTGTCTCGTGTGCGTAAGATTTTGTGCGTGTGGTCTCGTGTGCGTAAGGTTTCGTGCGTGTGGTCTCGTGTGCGTAAGATTTTGTGCGTGTGGTCTCGTGTGCGTAAGGTTTCGTGCGTGTGGTCTCGTGTGCGTAAGATTTCGTGCGTGTGGTCTCGTGTGCGTAAGATTTCGTGCGTGTGGTCTCGTGTGCGTAATATATCGTGCGTGTGGTCTCGTGTGCGTAAGATATCGTGCGTGTGGTCTCGTGTGCGTAAGATTTCATGCGCCTGGGGGAGGAGGCCTGCGTGCGGAACTCCTGAACGTCTCGCGGCTTCGGGATCATGGAAGGAGCGTGCGGGGATCTTATTGAGGATACTGGAACTCTTACGAGCGTATAAACACGCGCACGCGCTCTTCACACGCGTGCACACACATACATGGTGGGAAAAAGAAAAGGAAAGGTGCAGCGAGAGGAAAGGCCGGAGGGACGGGCGAGGAAACGAACAGGTAGACAGACAGAGGGAGAGGGAGAGGGAGAGAGAGAGAGGGGGAGCGAGAGAGAGAGAGAGAGAGAGAGAGGGAGGGAGGGAGGGGGGAGGGGGAGGGAAAAGGGGAGAGAGAGGGGGAGAGGGAGAGAGAGGGGGGAGAGGGAGAGAGAGAGAGGAGGGGAGAGGGAGAGAGAGAGAGGGGGAGAGGGAGAAAGAGAGAGAGGGGAGAGGAGAGAGAGAGAGGGGAGAGGAGAGAGAGAGGGGGGGGGAGAGGGAGAGAGAGAAAAGGGGAGAGAGAGAGAAAAAAAAAAAGGGGGAGAGAGAGGGAGAGGAGGAGAGAGAGAGGAGGAGAGAGAGAGAGAGAGAGAGAGAGAGAGAGAGAGAGAGAGAGAGAGAGAGAGAGAGAGAGAGAGAGAGAGAGAGAGGAGGAGAGAGAGAGAGATGAGAGAGAGAGAGAGAGGGAGGGAGAGGGAGGGAGAGAGGGAGAGGGAGAGGGAGAGGGAGAGGGGAGAAGGGAGAGAGAGAGAGAGAGAGAGAGAGAGAGAGAGAGAGAGAGAGAGAGAGAGAGAGAGAGAGAGAGAGTGTAAGGAAGAAGAGAGAAGGAATGTACGAAACAGGGGAAGAGGGAGGGAGGGAGAGAGGGAGGGAGGGGAAAGGGTGAGAGAGGGAGGGAGGGAGGGAGAGAGAGAGAGAAAAGGGGAGGGAGAGAGAGAGAGAAAAGGGGAGGGAGAAAGAGAGAAAAAGGGAGGGAGAGAGAGAAAAAGGGAGGAGAGAGAAAAGGAGGGAGAGAGAAACAGGGAGGGAGGGAGAGAAAAAAAAGGGAGAGAGATAAAAAAAGGGAGAGAGAGAGAGAGAGAGAGAGAGAGAGAGAGAGAGAGAGAGA
>NC_091555.1:10890623-10895623 GCF_042767895.1 Penaeus vannamei | reverse complement strand
CCCCTCCTTGGAAGGAAGGAAGACGAGGAGGCAAGGAGGAAGGAAAGAGGAGAGAGAGAGAGAGAGAGAGAAGGATAAAGGTCGAGAGAAAAGAAATGAATCGCCTCGGGATCTCGTTTCTGTTTGCATTTTGTTTGTTCGTTTATTTATTTATTTATTTATTTATCTATTCTTGCCTTTCAGTATTCATAAAAAGGTATGGATGTTGGTACGTACATGCATGACGTGGCCTGTACATACCATGAAAGCAGCGTCATCCATTTCCATAATTAACTATTAACAAAAATGTTCGTGATATTGCAGGTACGTGAGGCGGTGTTGCTGCTCTGGTCCGATGACTCATGTGAGGGTGAGTAATGCCGTTGAATGTGGGGATTTTTATTTTTGATATTTAAGCTCGCCTCTGTGAACCCCGGAGAAAAATATCGGAGGCGTTGAAAAAGGAATTACTGTTGGAGATTTTGTTTGTGTGTTCCGAGTCGTGTTAAGTGCGTACGTAGGTTGATGTCTACACAAACAGGCTCATAGCCGTGATAGCAACTTTGGACTTGCGTTCGAGGGGGCGAAGTCCAACGGCTGCAGGAAATCCAACGGCTGAAGGAAGTCCAACGGCTGAAGGAAGTCCGACGGCTGAAGGAAGTCCAACGGCTGAAGCAAGTCCAATGGCTGAAGGAGGTCTAACGGCTGAAGAAAGTCCAACGGCTGAAGGAAGTCCACCGGCTGAAGGAAGTCCAACGGGTGAAGGAAGTCCACCGGCTGAAGGAAGTCCAACGGGTGAAGGAGGTCCAACGGCTGAAGGAAGTCCAACGGCTGAAGGAAGTCCAACGGGTGAAGGAAGTCCACCGGCTGAAGGAAGTCCAACGGCTGAAGGAAGTCCAACGGGTGAAGGAAGTCCAACGGCTGAAGGAGGTCCAACGGCTGAAGGAAGTCCAACGGCTGAGGGAAGTCCACCGGCTGAAGGAAGTCCAACGGCTGAAGGAAGTCCAACGGGTGAAGGAAGTCCAACGGCTGAAGGAGGTCCAACGGCTGAAGGAAGTCCAACGGCTGAAGGAAGTCCAACGGGTGAAGGAAGTCCAACGGCTGAGGGAAGTCCACCGGCAGAGGGAGGTCCAACGGCTGAGGGAAGTCCACCGGCTGAAGGAAGTCCAATGGCTGAAGGAAGTCCAACGGCTGAAGGAGGTCCAACGGCTGAAGGAGGTCCAACGGCTGAAGGAAGTCCAACGGCTGAAGGAAGTCCAACGGCTGAAGGAAGTCCACCGGCTGAAGGAAGTCCAATGGCTGAAGGAAGTCCAACGGCTGAAGGAGGTCCAACGGCTGAAGGAGGTCCAACGGCTGAAGGAGGTCCAACGGCTGAAGGAAGTCCAACGGCTGAGGGAAGTCCACCGGCTGAAGGAAGTCCAATGGCTGAAGGAAGTCCAACGGCTGAAGGAGGTCCAACGGCTGAAGGAGGTCCAACGGCTGAAGGAAGTCCAACGGCTGAAGGAAGTCCACCGGCTGAAGGAAGTCCAACGGGTGAAGGAAGTCCAACGGCTGAAGGAGGTCCAACGGCTGAAGGAGGTCCAACGGCTGAAGGAGGTCCAACGGCTGAAGGAAGTCCACCGGCTGAAGGAAGTCCAACGGCTGAAGGAGGTCCAACGGCTGAAGGAAGTCCAACGGCTGAAGGAAGTCCAACGGCTGAAGGAGGTCCAACGGCTGAAGGAAGTCCAACGGCTGAAGGAAGTCCAACGGCTGAAGGAAGTCCAACGGGTGAAGGAAGTCCACCGGCTGAAGGAAGTCCAACGGGTGAAGGAGGTCCAACGGCTGAAGGAAGTCCACCGGCTGAAGGAAGTCCAACGGCTGAAGGAGGTCCAACGGCTGAAGGAAGTCCAACGGCTGAAGGAAGTCCAACGGCTGAAGGAGGTCCAACGGCTGAAGGAAGTCCAACGGCTGAAGGAAGTCCAACGGCTGAAGGAAGTCCAACGGGTGAAGGAAGTCCAACGGGTGAAGGAGGTCCAACGGCTGAAGGAAGTCCACCGGCTGAGGGAAGTCCAACGGCCGAAAGAAGTCCAACTGGCGGCGTCGAGGGCGGCGAAGGGACGCGTGCCCGGCGGTGAGTTTCCGGGTCGGTCGGTCCTGCGGCGCGACGGCGGGGCGGGAGGAGGGACGTCTGCGGCGGGTGGTTGGAGGCGGGAGGATAGGCAGGGGGAAGGGGTGGAGGAAAGATGCGGCGGAGGGAAAGGGAGCGAGAGAGAGAGGGGAAATGTGGGTGGAGGGGAAGGTTGGGGAAGTGGGGGAGAGGGGGAGGGAGAAGGAGAGGAAGGGAGGAAACGAGAGAGTGTGTGTGAGGGAGTAGGGAGAGAGAAAGAGGGGGCGGGGGAAGGGGAAGAGAGGGGAGAGGGAGTTGGATTTGGAGAGGAGGGAGGAAAGGAAAGGAAAATGGAAATGGAGAGTGAGAGGGGGAGTGAGAACGAGAATGAGAGTGGGAGTGAGAGTGAAAATGAGAATGAGTCAACAAACGATTAGATAGGAAATATGAATGGATATTGATAGATAAGGATTTAGATAGATTGATTGATCGATCAATTAACTGATTGATAGATGATAGATGATAGCAAGACGTTAATTGAAACAGTCATGCAGACTCAGAAAAGCGAGAGAATGATATAAATATATAAAGACCAAGAATGAGATACTGGCCTGAAAACCAAGAGAAAGATGAAGGGAGAGAGAAACCAAGGTGAAACGTAGGGAGAGAAATCAAGAGAGAGAGAGAGAGAGAGAGAGAGAGAGAGAGAGAGAGAGAGAGAGAGAGAGAGAGAGAGAGAGAGAGAGAGAGAGAGAGAGAGAGAAAGAGACTAAGGGAGATGTCAAGAGAAATATGAAGGGAGAGATAAAGAGAAAACTCAAAAGAAAGAAAGAGACCAAGGGAGATAGCAAAAGAAATATGACGTGAAAGAAAGAGCAAGGGAGAGAGAGAGAGAGAGAAAGAGAAAGAGAAAGAGAAAGAGAAAGAGAAAGAGAAAGAGAAAGAGAAAGAGAAAGAGAAAGAGAAAGAGAAAGAGAAAGAGAAAGAGAAAGAGAAGAGAGAGAGAGAGAGAGAGAGAGAGAGAGAGAGAGAGAGAGAGAGAGAGAGAGAGAGAGAGAGAGAGAGAGAGAGAGAGAGAGCGAGCGAGCGAGCACAAGGGAGAGGTAATGCTCTGAAAACGAACACAAGAAAGATTTCTGAAGGCGCGTCTGAGGGGAAAAATCTGGATGGAGATTGATAGAGTGGAGATGATCACGGCGACGGCGACGGGGGAAAAGGGCCGAGGGCGAGAATGAGGGTGAGAATGTGGTGAAGAAAACGGTCGAGGGGGAGAGTGGAGGTGAGAGGGAGAGGGAGAGAGGGAGAGAATGTGGTGAAAAGGACTGAAGGGGAGAATGAAGGGAGGTGAGAGGGAGGGAGAGAGAGAATGTGGTGAAGAAAAGGGTCGAGGGGGAGGGTGGAGGTGAGGGAGAGAGGGAGAGAGGGAGAGAATGTGGTGAAAAGGACCGAGGGGGAGAGTGAAGGGAGGTGAGAGGGAGGGAGGGAGAGAATGTGGTGAAGAAACTGTCGAGGGGGAGAGTGGAGGGAGGTGAGAGGGAGAGAATGGGAGGTGAAGGAGAGAGAGAATGGGAGGTGAGGGAGGGAGAGAATGTGGCGAAGAAAACGGCTGAGGGGGAGAGTGGAGGGGGGAGGAGAGAGGGGAAGAGGGAAAGAATGTGGGGGAAAAGCCGAGGGGGGGAATGAAGGGAGGTGAGAGGGAGAGGGAGAAAATGTGTTGAAAAGGGCCGAGGGGGAGAATGAGGGGGTGGAAGGCGAAAGAGAGGAGAGAATGTGGTGAAGAAAACGACGAGGGGGAGAGTGGATGGGGGAGGGGAGATATGAGGGGGAAGAGAATGTGTTGAAAAGGTCCGAGGGGGAGAGTGGAGGGAGGGGAGGAGGGGAGAGAGGGAGAGAATGTGGTGAAGAAAAGGGCCGAGGGAGAGAGCGGAGGTAAGAGGGAGAAAATGTGTTGAAAAGGGCCGAGGGGGAGAGTGAAGGAAGGTGAGAGGGAGGGAGGGAGAATGGGAGGTGAAGGAGGGAGAGAATGTGGTGAAGAAAAGGGCCGAGAGAGTATGAGGGGATGGAGGGAGGTGAGAGAGGGAGGGAATGTGAAAAAAATGCCGAGGAGGAGAATAAGGGGAAAAGGAGAGAGAGAGAGAGAGGGAGAGAATGTGGTGAAGAAAAGGGCGGAGGGGGAGAATGGAGGAGGGGAAAGGTGAGAGAGGGAGAGAATGTGGTGAAGAAAGGGTGAATAAGGAGATGGGTACAAAGAAAGGGAGAGAAAGTGTTTACTTACGAGAGAAAGAGAGGGAGCAGAAAATGGCGAACAAGGAAAGAAAGAGAGAAAGAGAGACTATGTGAATAAAGAGAGAGCAAAAAACATGCGAAATGGGAAGAAGGAAAATCGAGTGAAATGAATGCGACGCGAAGGGCCGAGACCGAGAGGGGAGCTAAGAAAGCGGAGAAGAAGAAGAAGGGCCGAGGAAGAGGGGAATAGTAAGCCAGAACGATTGGGGTTGGGGCGAGGGAGAGAGAGGAAAGAAGGAAGAGAGGGGAACCCGAAAGGGAAGGGAAGGGGAGGCGAGCGGAGAGACGAGGGGCACGGGGAATGGGGAGCGGACTAGTAGACGAGGCTAAGGGGTTGATATACGAGCTTATTGTGCGAGGGGTAGGGGTGGGGGTGGGGTGGGGGGGGGAGGGGTCGATAGGGCATGTGCATGTTTTGTTTGTTTGTGTGTTTGCCTGTCTAACTCTTTCGAGAAGGGGGAGTTCATTCTGATCGTTGACCTCTCGCCTAAGCCTTTTGTCATTATCTTCTCTCTCCCTCTCCCTCTTTGCTCCCCTGCCTGTCTATCTCCCTCATCCACCTTCCTTCCCTTTCTTCTCAATCTCCCCTCTCCTTTCTCCTCTTTACATTGTATCTTTCCCCTCTTCCTCCTCCCCTCTTCTTTCTCCT
>NC_091555.1:10883123-10885623 GCF_042767895.1 Penaeus vannamei | reverse complement strand
CGGATTACGAAAGTGCGACCAAACCGATTGATTATCCAGTACGTAAACACGCAAATAACCAAATAAACGCAGACCAATATCCAATAGAATAGAAAGGTCTGAATAAACTGGTAAAGGAAATCACTTGCTTCGCCGTCCCCCTCGGCCCGTGTCTCTCGGGCGCCCTTCGGGAGTCCCTCGGCGCGAGTGGCCGGCGGGAAGGAAGGCGTGACCGCTCGCCGCCGCGCCCTCCTGCGGAACCTGTTGCCTTCGCCCTGCGCCCGGTGGAGGGAGGGGCGTGCGGGCTCGGGGGGGGGGGGGTGCGATTGAGTCTGACGGCGTTTTTTTCGCGGAAAGAAAAATGTGAAGAACGCCCCCCCCCTAAAAAAATAGATAAAATAAAATTAAAAAATCAATAAATAAAATAAAAAATAAAATGAAATGAAATAAAATAAAAATTGTAGTTAAGTAAAGAAAATCAAATAAAAGAAGAAAACGAAAAATTATGAGAATAGAATGAAAAAGACGAATACAGAAAAGGCAATAAAAGAAGAAAGAAAAAAATAGCAGTAGTGGAAAGAGAAGGAAAAAAAGAAGAGAACACGACAATGAATATCGGAAAGAGGGGAGAAACAGACAAGGAAAAATGGCGCAGCAGAAAGAAGCAGAGGCGGAGCAGGGCGCGACCGGACGACCGAAGGATAAACAGATTACAGATGAAAGGTAGGAGAAGGCAACAGATGCGAATTGAAGGAAAATAGAGGAGGGGTTGACACAAAGCCCTTATGGATGATTCAATTACAAAGCCTATTGAGTGGACGGGAAGGGCAGCCAGCAAACAAAGTGAGATTGATTTGGGGAAATGGATTTTGCTTCGTCATGGACGACTGACTCTCGGGGGAGACGCTGCAGGTGCAAGGAAGGGGGGGGGGAGGGGGCGGTGAGGAGGAAGAGGCACAGAGAAGGAGAAGTGACAGAGAGGAGCTAGCAGGTGGAAGGAAAGGGAATGAAGGAGAGGAATGAAAATGAGAGAGAGAGAGAGAGAGAGAGAGAGAGAGAGAGAGAGAGAGAGAGAGAGAGAGAGAGAGAGAGAGAGAGAGAGAGAGAGTGAGTGAGTGAGTGAGTGTTGGATAGATAGACAGACAGACAGATAGTTAGATGGAAAAGAGACAGACAAACAAACTAACAGACACAAACAAGCAAGCAAACAAACAAACAGACGAATGGATAGACAAACAGAGGAAGGAGTAGTGGCCAACAGTAAGGTGAAGAAGAGGAAAGACAGCCAGAGAAATAGAGACATAGAAGCAGGAGAGAAAAAAAACAGACTGCAAGAGGGGAAAGGAGAGACCCAACAACACCCAAACAAAGACAAAATGATCTAGATTAAAACGGGCAATATTGAAAAAGGCCACAATACCGACCAGTTCACAATACTTCTCCAGCGACTGATGGTGCATTACCCTCCCCCCCCCCCAAATGTATATTGTCTCTGTTCCTGCATATAGGGCGTATTTCGCCTCCACAAACGCGCGTGCAGAACGCAATATGCACCTGCACTATTGCACATAAATCCATCACTGCTAAATGATTCGGAAAGGTTTGGCTGTAAAGATGAGCTCTCCTTCCGACTCCGTTTTTGTTGTAGTTTTGAAAATATATTGAAAGATTTACTCTCGATAAAAAAGAAAAAAAGAAAAAAAAATACAATTATTAGTTGATGCTACTTAAAAAGCTTCTCGTGAAGTTTACTTGTAAATAATTAATGGAAAAAAAGGATAGGATGGAGAGAAGGTAGACAAAGAAGAGAGGAGAGGAAAGGAGAGATGAAAGGAAAGGAAAGAAGAGAGGAAATTGAAGGACAGGGGAAAGGAGGGGAAGGGGACAGGAGAAGAGGGAACAAGAGATGGAGGGAGAGGGAAGTAGAGGAGAAGAGAGTAGATGAGAGGAGAGAATACGATACAATATAATGCAATGTATTTGGGCGATTTCGAATATATCTACGTCAGAAATACATATGTTTTTGACGAAGATATATTCGAAACTGGTAGAATATATCTCTTGTATTGTGAAGATATCCATTCTCATTCATACCTTTTCTACATACATACATACATATATGTATGTATATTGTGTGTGTGTGTGTGTGTGTGTGTGTGTGTGTGTGTGTGTGTGTGTGTGTGTGTGTGTGTGTGTGTGTGTGTGTGTGTGTGTGTGTGTGTGCGTGCGTGCGTGCGTGCGTGCGTGCGTAAAGTGAAAAAAAGGAATAATGATAATTATTTTGCTATTGACACGGTAGTACTGATAACGTCAGTAATGTTAACAGAAATATTTTGATTATACGAATGATGATGGTGATGAGAAAATGTTAGATAATAATGGAACACTGAAAACCTTTTTTTTGAAAATTCTCCACGTGACATATCCGAAGGTGAGGACAAAACTGCAGATTAAGATGAAATAAAATACGCCTCCTCCCCACCCCCCGACCCGCCCACCCCCATATCTCCGGGCGAAACGT
>NC_091555.1:10875623-10878123 GCF_042767895.1 Penaeus vannamei | reverse complement strand
AAGCATTTAATGTTATTATATGCCTCTGCATTTATTTATATTTTCCTCGGTTTGTATCCATTTCTAAATAAAGGCATATACCGAGCTGTCATTCTGTTTCACGTGCCTGTCTCCCTCCCAGTGAGGCAATCATCCAGCTGATTGCATATTCCATCAACCAATAAATGAGTATATTAAACTATATGCATTTAATGTATTTAAAATGTCCATCTATCGGCATGAAGAGAGATAGACAGAGTTTGAAGGCGAGGAGGAGCGCGTGAGGAGCGCCGCCCCCCCGAGGGACGCATCTGGCCAGCCATGTCGCGGCCGCAGGTGTAGAGGTGCCGAGGCCGAGGGGGGGGGGGGGGGGGGTGACGCCTTCCCTCGCTCGGCCAGCAGGAAGGTCAAGGGAAGTCAAACATTTTCTCTCCTCTTGACAGGTTTATTTTTATTTTCTCTCGTAGAAGGAGGATATCACTCATGGCCGATTCCACTTCCCCCTTTGCAATTACTTTATATTTCCCTTATTACTCCTTTGCTTCTCTTCTCCCCTCGCATTCCCCTTCTCTCGCCTGCCTCATGTTTCTCATTAAGCTTCCCCTCCCCATTCCTCTCGCGAAATGTCCCTCCCTCCTCCTCGGACGCCCCTCCCCCATCCGGGTCCGCCCCCCCCCCCACGTGTGCCTAGATAATTATCTGGATAAAAAGGACAATAAATCCATCCAACACACCTAGCTCGGCCTGCGTCTGCTTGCTCTGGGCCTGCCTTGTTTGCGCGCCTGCCTTGGCTCCGCGTGCGCCGTGTTTGCTTGGCCTCTGCGTCCGGCTGGGCGGATGCAGACCACCAGCTATTATTATTATTATTATTGTTATTGTTCTTTTTCTTATTATTATTGTAGTTATTGTTATCATTAGCATTATTATTGTTATTATTATTATTATTATCATTATTATTACAATGATAATGAATATATTGATGATCATTATTATATTGTTTTTATATCGTACCATGAAGGCTATTGTGATTTTTTTTTCTTTCATATTTACAAGGGAGATGGTGTTGTTTAGACGACTGTTAAGTCTGTTATTACGTCAGTCATTTCTACCACATATAGAGTCTATGTGGTCGGTGTTTGTCATCTACCACATATATATCGCATATAAAGTATATACAGCATACGGTTCTTTTAGCTGCATCAGCCAAAATCTGTTCTTCCGTATTGTTCTGTGATACATCTCCTTGTTGTTCGACGGGATCGGAACAGGTTCTCTGCAAATGGCGAGGTCAGGGTGAAGGGGGAATTGTGTGCCTGTCTCTGCTTGCGGGATTTGTGGACATGCTCTGGGACGCTCCGTGTGCGCTTTTTGCTTGCGACTGTAAGTTTGGCTTGTCGAGGAGTCTGCCTCTCGCCGTTTCTTGCCTCGCTGTTTGTTGTTAATTGCTTCTTCCCTTCTCTGTTCCTCTCGCTCGTACTCCAACTCCCCCTCACTTCTTTCTCTGTCTCTCCTCCACCTCCTCCATCTCCCCCTCCTTATTATTATTGTTATTATTATTATTCCTCCTCTCCTTCTTATCCTCCACCTCCTCTTGCTCCCCCCTCCTCCTCCCGCTCCCCCTTACCTACCTCTCCCTCCTCCTCCACCTCCTCTTCCTCGTCCTCCACCATCCCTCCCTCCTCTCTCTCTCTCTCTCTCTCTCTCTCTCTCTCTCTCTCTCTCTCTCTCTCTCTCTCTCTCTCTCTCTCTCTCTCTCTCTCTCTCTCTCTCTCTCTCTCTCTCCCTCTCCCTCTCCCTCTCGCTCTCCCCTCTTCCTCCCTTCCTCCCTCCCTCCCTCCCTCGGATTTCTTTATTCATGCTATTTGTCATATAACATTCGATATTGACTCCAATATCAACATTCCATTTCAAAGATACGTAACGCGTTGCACATGGCATGCTGCGTCACAGCCTTGCATCACGAGAATGTTACTCCGCAATCAGCAACTCGATCGTTGGCTCGCAGGCCCCTCGCCCTCGGCCGGCACGCGCTGCGGTGACACGCGCGTAATGGTGTCACTCGTAAAGGTCGGCCTTGACTGATTCTTTTTTTGCTTCTTTGCGAATGTCATGCGTTGTGTCGGCGAGGGACGGGGGCCACGACGGCAATCCGCGCTAAAGGCAGGAGTAAGAGGAAAGGGATAGAGGACGAAGAAAACAGAACGGGGAAAACGATAAAAGGATTTAGAAGACGTTTTGGGATTTATTTTTTAGTAAAAGACCAATTATCTCGGAAGGGACTGGCCTCCACGGAACAAAGGCGAGAGACAAGGAAGATTGAGGAAGCCATTAAGTTGCGGTCGAAGTGTGTGCAGAGACTTCGAGACGCCTCAGCGTAGCGGTCCGGGTGCTTCAAGTAAAGAATTTATCGCCTTCCTGAAGTAGGTAGTTCTGTCTGCGATTTGCATTTAAGTATGCTCGTGTCCGCGGACCGAGACTGGCGCTTTCATAAACTTGCACAGGTAAATTGGTTGTTTGCCCG
>NC_091555.1:10865623-10870623 GCF_042767895.1 Penaeus vannamei | reverse complement strand
CCCCGGGTCATTACCTCGAGGGCCGCTGTTAATGGCCGTCTGGGGAAGGCGTATGGTAATGGTGGGAGGGCAGCTGGAGGCGGGGCAGGTGGTCCAGGCGGAGGCGGAGCAGGTGGTCCAGGCGGAGGTGGAGCAGGTGGTCCAGGCGGAGGTGGAGCAGGTGGTCCAGGCGGAGGTGGAGCAGGTGGTCCAGGCGGAGGTGGAGCAGGTGGTCCAGGCGGAGATGTAGGCGGAGCAGGTGGTCCAGGCGGAGCAGGTGGTCTAGACTGAGGTGGGGGGTGGAGCAGGTGGTCCAGGCGGAGGTGGGGGGGAGCAGGTGGTCCAGGCGGAGGTGGAGCAGGTGGTCCAGGCGAAGGTGGAGCAGGTGGTCCATCGGAGGTGGAGGTGGAGCAGGTGGTCCAGGCGGAGATGTAGGCGGAGCAGGTGGTCCAGGCGGAGCAGGTGGTCTAGACTGAGGTGGGGGGTGGAGCAGGTGGTCCAGGCGGAGGTGGGGGTGGAGCAGGTGGTTCAGGCGGAGGGGTAGCAGGTGGTCCAGGCGGAGGCGGAGCAGGTGGTCGAGGCGGTGGTGGAGGTGGTCCAGGCGGAGGTGGGGGTGGAGCAGGTGGTCGAGGCGGAGGTGGGTGAAGGTGGAGCAGGTGGTCCAGGCCGACGTGGAGGTGGAACAGGTGGGCCAGGCCGACGTGGAGGTGGAGTAGGTGATTTAGGCGGAGGTGGAGCAGGTGGTCCAGGCGGAGGTGGAGCAGGTGGTCCAGGCGGAGGTGGAGCAGGTGGTCCAGGCGGAGGTGGAGGCGGAGCAGGTGGACCAGGAGGAGGTGGAGGCGGAGCAGGTGGTCCATCGGAGGTGGAGGCGGAGCAGGTGGTCCAGGCGGAGGAGGTGGATGTGTAGCAGGTGGTCCATCGGAGGTGGAGGCGGAGCAGGTGGTTTATCGGAGGTGGAGGTGGAACAGGTGGTCCAGGCAGAGGTGGAGCAGGTGGTCCAGGCGGAGCAGGTGGTTCAGGTGGAGGTGGAGCAGGTGGTCCATCGGAAGTGGAGGCGGAGCAGGTGGACTAGGAGGAGGTGGAGGCGGAGCAGGTGGTCCAGGCTTGGGTGGATGTGGAACAGGTGGTCCATTGGAGGTGGAGGCGGGGCAGGTGGTCTATCGGAGGTTGAGGTGGAGCATGTGGTCCAGGCGGAGGTGGAGCAGGTGGTCCAGGCCGACGTGGAGGTGGAACAGGTGGTCCAGGCGGAGGTGGAGCAGGTGGTCCAGGCGGAGGTGGAGCAGGTGCTCCAGGCGGAGGTAGTGCAGGTGGTCCAGGCGGAGGAGGTGGAGGCGGAGCAGGTGGTCCATCGGAGGTGGAGGCGGAGCAGGTGGTCCATCGGAGGTGGAGGCGGAGCAGGTGGTTCAGGCGGAGGAGGTGGATGTGGAGCAGGTGGTCCATCGGAGGTGGAGGCGGAGCAGGTGGTCTATCGGAGGTGGAGGTGGAGCAGGTGGTCCAGGCGGAGCAGGTGGTCCATCGGAGGTGGAGGCGGAGCAGGTGGTCCATCGGAAGTGGAGGCGGAGCAGGTGGTCCATCGGAGGTGGAGGTGGAGCATGTGGTCCAGGCGGAGGTGGAGCAGGTGGTCCAGGCGGAGCAGGTGGTTCAGGCGGAGGTGGAGGTGGAGCAGGTGGTCCATCGGAGGTGGAGGCGGAGGAGGTGGAAGCGGAGCAGGTGGTCCAGGCTTAGGTGGATGTGGAGCAGGTGGTCCATTGGAGGTGGAGGCGGAGCAGGTGGTCCATCGGAGGTGGAGGCGGAGCAGGTGGACCAGGAGGTGGAGGCGGAGCAGGTGGTCCATCGGAGGTGGAGGTGGAGCATGTGGTCCAGGCGGAGGTGGAGCAGGTGGTCCAGGCGGAGCAGGTGGTTCAGGCGGAGGTGGAGGTGGAGCAGGTGGTCCATCGGAGGTGGAGGCGGAGGAGGTGGAAGCGGAGCAGGTGGTCCAGGCTTAGGTGGATGTGGAGCAGGTGGTCCATTGGAGGTGGAGGCGGAGCAGGTGGTCCAGGCGGAGGTGGAGCAGGTGGTTCAGGCAGAGGTGGGGGAGAGCAGGTGGTCCAGGCGGAGGTGGAGGTGGAGCAAGTGGTCCAGGCGGAGGTGGAGGTGGAGCAGGTGGTCCAGGCGTTGGTGGAGGTGGAGCAGGTGGTCCAGGCGGAGGTGGAGGCGGAGCAGGTGGTCCAGCAGAAAGTGGAGGTGGAGCAGGTGGTCCAGGTGGAGGTGGATGTGGAGCAGGTGGTCCAGGCGGAGGTAGAGCAGGTGGTCCAGGCGGAGGTGGAGGTGGAGCAGGTGGTCCAGGCGTTGGTGGAGGAGGAGCAGGTGGTCCAGGCGGAGGTGGAGGTGGAGGTGGAGCAGGTGGTCCAGGCGTTGGTGGAGGAGGAGCAGGTGGTCCAGGCGGAGGTGGAGGTGGAGCAGGTGGTCCAGGCGTTGGTGGAGGAGGAGCAGGTGGTCCAGGCGGAGGTGGAGGCGGAGCAGGTGGTCCAGGCGGAGGTGGAGGTGGAGGTGGAGCAGGTGGTCCAGGCGTTGGTGGAGGAGGAGCAGGTGGTCCAGGCGGAGGTGGAGGTGGAGCAGGTGGTCCAGGCGTTGGTGGAGGAGGAGCAGGTGGTCCAGGCGGAGGTGGAGGCGGAGCAGGTGGTTCAGGAGGAGGTGGATGTGGAGCAGGTGGTCCAGGCGGAGGTGGGGGGGAGCAGGTGGTCCAGGCGGAGGTGGAGGTGGAGCAGGTGGTCCAGGCGGAGGTGGAGGTGGACGTGGAGGTGGTGATATTGGTGGTGTTGATGGCAAAGGCAATGGTAAATGAGGAGAAGGGGAGGGAGGAGGAGGCAGAGGTGGGAGGAAGAAGACGAGTAAGAGTGTGTGTGTGTGTGTGTGTGTGTGTGTGTGTGTGTGTGTGTGTGTGTGTGTGTGTGTGTGTGTGTGTGTATGTGTGTGTGTAGGAACATCAAAAACAAAAGACAAGTGCAAGAATAATAAGGAAAATGATCAGGCGAAACTAACGGCGGTGTCCGAGACGAGGCGGCGGCCCTCCCTCGCTGGCCCCCGAGTGCCTCTCGCAGGGCACGCCGCCTCTGCTCCTCCATCTTCCCCTTTTCATCTCTTCCTCCTCGGCCTCCTCTTCTTTTTTATCCTCCTCCTCCTCCTTCTCCTCTTCGTTTTTATCCTCCTCTTCCTCCTCCTCCTTCATCTTTTTTTATCCTCCTCTTCCTCCTTCTTCTCCTCCCCCTCCTCGTCCTTCTCCTCCTCTTCGTCTTTATCCTCTTCCTCCTCCTTCTTTTCTCCTCGTCCCCCCTCCTCCTCTACATCTTCCCTCTTCTTTCTCCTCCCTTCCCCACTTTCTCCCTCTCCCCTCTTCTTCTCCTCCTTCCTCTCCCCCTCGTCTTCTTCCTCCTCCTCTTTCTCCTTCTCATTCTTTCTCCCCCTCCACCCCCCCTCCCTTCTCTCTCTCCCTCCAGTCCGCCTCAAGGACCCCCCCCCCCTGTGACGTCACGTGTTTTGGTTTTTGGTTGGGCCCGAGAGCGTGTGTACTGGTTTGTTCATCATGGCGGCATGGTGGGTGGTTCAAGCAGGCACAACCGCAGCCTCCCTCGCCGCCCCCGAGCCCTATCGCTCCTGCCATTCACTATCATGATACCCCTCCATCCCCCCACCCCCACCTCCACCCGTCTTATCACCATCCCGCTCCTCCTTATCGCTATCATCGCCGCCGACGCCTCTTGTCACCGCGGCCCTCGCTTTTTCTCGCTCTTCAATGGTCGCGGGATTTTCGCCTCTTCTTTTCCCCTCTCGCTTTTTCCCCTCGGTCTCGGTCTGGGAATTTCTCTCTCTCTCTTTCTGCCTTCCTCTGTCTGTCCGTGTGTTTGTGTGTGTTTCTGCGTGTCTGTCTGCTTGTTTGTTTGTCTGTTTGTCTGTGTATCCGTTTGTATCTCTGTTTGCTTGTCTGCCTGTCTGCTTGTCTGCTTCATTTCTCTCTCTCTCTTCCTCTTTAACTCTCCTCTTCCTCCCTCTCCCCCCCCCTCCTTCCTTCCTCTTTTCTTTCCTTTCTTCTCCACCCCTCCTTCTTCTTCTCCCCATTCCCCAATCCCATTAAATAAGCAGCAGAGAGCCAGCGCAAACCACGGCGCCTCATTGCTTGACCTGATTGCCGCCCCGCCCGCACTGCCTCGCCGCAGCTGCTCTATTACCGCCCTAGGTAGCAAAGCCATTGTGCTTGATGAGCTTTGACTTGCCTATTGTTTGCTTACGTTTGATTCCACGCCGTGCTTTGGGCGGTCGTGTAGTCTCGGCCTGCAGTGCCTTCGCTGGAGATGTGATGGCTTGTTTATGCAGCAATGCGCGCGCGCGTGTGTGCTTGTGTGGGGTTGTTAATATTCTACGTGGGTGTGGGTGAGGGTGCATCCTCTCTTCTCTCTCTTTCTCTTTTTGCATATGTGCTGTCTGTCTGTCTGTCTGATATGTCCTTTTCAGTCTCTCTACCTTTCTCCCTCTCTGTCTTTACCTCTGATTCTGTCTGGTCTTTTCTTCTTTTTTGTTCTCTCTGTCTCCCTCCATTCTCCCCCTCTTTCTGCCTCTCTCTTTCTTTGTGCCAGATAGGAAGTGCATAAAAATCGGTGTTTCGATAAGGGAGCAAGCACTGCTTTGCGAGGTGGACTAACTTCCTCCTTTTGCTGTTCGATCGAAAAGAAATGATTGCCCTCGCAGGTGAAATGTCGCAATAATTTGTATTTTACAGGAGGAAAACACATAAAGGTGATCATAGAGATGGAGAGAGAAATGGAGGAAAACAAATAAGGGGGTCATAGAGATGGAGAGAGAATAGGAGGAAGGCAAATAAGGGGTTAATAGAGATGGAGAGAGAATAGAGAAAAACAAATAAAGGGGGTCATAGAGATGGAGAGAGAAATGGAGGAAAACAAATAAAGGGGGTCATAGAGATGGAGAGAGAATAGAGAAAACACATAAAGGTGGTCATAGAGATGGAGAGAGAATAGAGAAAACAA
>NC_091555.1:10858123-10860623 GCF_042767895.1 Penaeus vannamei | reverse complement strand
CTCTCTTACCTCCTTCCCGCCCCTCCTCTTCTCGTTCCTTCCTTTCCTCCTCCTCCTCGTCCTTCTCCTTCTCCTCTCCCTCTCTCTTACATCTTCCCGCCCTCCTCTTCTCGTCCTTCCATTCCCCCGTACTCGCACACCCGCGTGTAATGGCTCAATTGCATCAGGGATTGAGCTATAATTTAGTCCCGACCAATATTTATACGTGGTTTATCGGCGGCGCGCGTGCTCGGGCGCTCGTGTCTTCGGCTCGAGGGTCCCTTCGGTCTGTTCTTCGCCCTGAGAGAGGGAGGGAGAGGGAGGGGAGGGAGAGAGGGAGGGAGAGGGGGAGAGAGGGAGGGGGAGGGGAGAGAGAGAGGGGGAGGGAAGGGGAGGGAGGAGGGAGGAGAGAGAGGGAGGGGGAGGGAGAGAGAGAGAGGGAGGGGAGGGAGAGAGAGAGGGGGAGGGAGAGAGAGAGAGGGGGAGGGAGAGAGAGGGAGGGGGAGGAGAGAGAGAGAGAGGGGGAGGGAGAGAGAGAGAGGGAGGGGGAGGGAGAGGGAGGGGGAGGGAGAGAGAGAGAGGGAGAGAATGAGGGAGGGAGAAAGGGAGAGTGGGAGGGAGGGAGGGAGTTGCTTGTTGTTGCATTGGCGATATTAAGCGCGTGATGTTTGTTTTCGCTGCGTCTGGAGGGAGCGCAGTTGTAAGGTAGTCGGCAGGCGTATTTTTCCTTTGTTTGACCTGGAATATTCTACCCTTTGATGATTATTTTCCATGTTTAATGAGATTGATAAAAAGACGAAGAAAGAAAGGACAGAGCGAAAAAGAAATTCAACTTTGAAGTTAATTCTTTTGATATCAGAGCGATGTAAAGTTCATGGCCAAGGCAGAAGACTGCATAAAATAAAATATATAAGCATGCATTTGCATTGCCTTGGCTGTAAGTCTAGCAGGTGTAACACGCAAGCTGTAGTTACGATAATAAAGTACATTATGTACAGCCAGCGTGTAACACGCGTTGTGTGCGGCGATTTATGTATTTGATTATATTTCCACATCTGTGGGGTCGGCTGTAAATTTAGGTGGTGTTATATCACTCTTGTCTTTTTATGTCAGCGTAAGTGCAGGCCACCAGGTCCACGAATACGCCATGTATTTTGAACTCTGAAACCTGCACAGCCCGGAATCTTTCATTCATCTTGTTCAGAATCTCCTTGGACGTTTCGCTCCTCTCCTCGCGCCAGGTGTCTGGTCGGCTTGCTCGGCGAGTGCCGACACCGATTTGCAGGTGCATAAACGTAGATGATTGCAACTTACACTAGAATTTCCAAGCTTCTGCCCCGCTGGGTTTCAATTCGCGCGAGCCCGAGGGCCTTCCAGAAGGGCCGGTGCGAGGCGGAGGGAGCGGAGGGAAGACATCTTGGCCTTTTGATGTCGGGGACAAGGAGGAGAAGGAGCCAAGTGAGGCGGAACGCCGCAGGAACACCTCGGCGAGTGGGGGCCAGGGAATGCTCCTCCCATTTCAGAAATTGTGTCCTGTTACTCATGCGTGTGTCGCCTCAGACCGAAAGTTCGTTTATTGAGCGTTTTGTTGGTTTCATCTGTGATACAAACGTCGACATGTTCAGTTGTTGCTCTCTGTCTCGCTATCGATGTTCAGATGAAAGTTTAAACTAAAAGTACATCTGATAAACGCATTTTCGAGTGACTGGTCTGGGAACACTTTAGGACACGCTTCCACCCAGTCATTCTCTCGGACAGGGCAGAGGATTTTTAAAAGCGTTACAGAAAATAGACAACTTGGCAATAAGAAGGCTTCGGATCATAGCAATGATAGAGCGGACAGTAGTGATGGCAGCGGTAATGAAAAGCACTCTGACAGCCAGAGTAACAGACAGGGGTTTAAATGCCAAGGAAGAGGAAGGGCTCGTGGCTCGTCGTCTTGGTCCCCGGGATTAAAGCGAGACGACGGTCACTCGCTGCATCCCGAAGTCCCTCCTCCGGCTGCGGGATCTGCAGATCTCATCCCGGGCGGACAATGTGACTTATTGCTTTTGCAAGTATTAGTCTGAACATTGTGGTGTGGGCGCAGCGGCGGCGTGTAACGGTACCTGAACATGGGCGGATAAATCGTATTCGGCGCTCATTGTACGCTTTGTTCATCTCGTACGATTTTTTTTTGTTCTTATTTGTTCACGAGAAATATGCGTTCTGTCGCGAGGAAAGGAGAGAGAGAGCGTCAACCGCGAGAGGATCGTGGTTCTGCTTCACGTCTAGCATCGTCGCCGCACAATTGGGGCCTCTTGTGGTACGAGCGAAGATTATCAGTAATACATTTTGTGGTTAGTCGTGGAGTGCCGAATAAGGAGGTGGAGGAGAAAGTGGAGTGCTAGGAGAGGGCGCTGAGCAATGAGGCCTTGTGAGGTATGGGGGATGAAAGAAAAGTGAGGTGGCGGTGAAGGAGAGGGAGAGGGAGAAGGAGAAGGAGAAGGAGAAGGAGAAGGTAAGGATGAGGGTGAGGGAA
>NC_091555.1:10845623-10848123 GCF_042767895.1 Penaeus vannamei | reverse complement strand
TACAGAATTGAACCAATATGATTGTATATATGAATATGTGATTGCTAATACTTGAATTTTTTGTATATCAAATATTGCAGCCTACAAAGAATGTAAGATTTTTTTTGCATCTGTTTGGATATTTTATGATTAAGCAGAGAGCAGCGTGTAATCTCTTTTATTCAAACATATATTGCATTAGTTTTATGAATATGTTATATGCACCTGTATATATGATTTTGATATATATATATATGTATATATATATATATATATATATATATATATATATATATATATATATATATATATATGTGTGTGTGTGTGTGTGTGTGTGTGTGTGTGTGTGTGTATGTGTATGTATATTGTAATGCATATCCAATGTAAACTGGAAATAAAGTTTTATTATTTTCATATACGTTTATATCATTTAGTTTAGATTAAGCATCATGTCCAGTAGGAATGTCGGAATTACATTGTCTATGTGTAAAAGAGGAAGGGAGTAAGGTAGTAAGAGAGCCAGAGTGAGAGAGAGTGAGAGAGAGTGAGAGAGAGTGAGAGAGAGTGAGAGAGAGAGAGAGAGAGAGAGAGAGAGAGAGAGAGAGAGAGAGAGAGAGAGATACATACATACAGACAGACAGACAAAGAGAGAGAGAGACAGAGAGAGAGAGAGAGAGAGAGAGAGAGAGAGAGGGAGAGAGAGAGAGAGAGAGAGAGAGAGAGAGAGAGAGATAGAAGGAAGAAAGAAAAAGACGAGAATATACAAGGAAGAAACCAAAGAGAAACCAGAGGAAACCGAGAGGCAGAGAGAAAGGAAAGCCAAACACGGCTTCCCGGCCGGCCTCAGCACAAATGCCATGACGAAGGCGAAAATGCAGCGAAAATAAAGGAGGCGAGCGGCCGCCGCCCTTAACCCAGACCGCAACAATAGAAAGGAGTTCGCGCCCATTGTGTGAGTGCGGGCGTGTGCGAGCAAAGAGGCCAGAGGGGGCGGGGAGGGGGGCAGGCCGGGGGGTGGCGGGTGTGATGATGTCCGCAGATAGGGGGGGTCATGGCGCCCCTTCCGGCGCGAGACCGCCGCCGCCGCGGACCTCGCCGCCTCGTCACGAGTCCTAAGTGGAAAGCTGCTGAGATGACTGATTGATGGCGCGGCGGCGGAGGCTGGAGGAGACGATGGAGTGATGACCACAGATGACGAATTAATGTCTGGAGACGAGGTGGGGGGGGGGGGCTGGGACGAGAACGTAATGGCGCGGTTGACAGAAGGGCTGTTGGCCCCGCGCCGTCTGTCAGGCTGCCCCTCTGGGCATTTGTCTGTTTGCCCGTCTCTGTTTGTCTGGCTGTCAGACGGGCAGTTCTCCTGTCTGTTTGTGTATCCGCATAAATATCAGTCTATTTTGGCGCAACATATTGATGGATTATCAGATAGATTATCGTATCTCCCGCACGCCTTTCCCCCTCTCAACACGCTTGTACGCAAAGACGTGGATCCCCATGCTTGCTGTTTTCCTCATTCATTACTGGTCTCGTCGCTCTTCACTTTCTCCCGCGGCCGAAGAGGCTCGGCATTCCTCGGTACTCTAGTGTCATCGAGGCTGCCTCCTTTCCTTTCATCTCGAGACGACTTCGCCCCAAGATGACTCGCAGCTGTTAATATTGCGTGCTATTTGATATTAACACACGATTCGCTTTCTTTTTTCTTCCCTTTTATCGCCATTCGTCATCTGTCATGCTCTTGTTTCGTCTCTTTGCGCGGTCATTCGAGAGGGGGGGGGAAGGGGGCAGCAAGAGCAAGAGGAGTGATGATGATGGATCTATATGGCCATCTGCGTAAGGCCAGACGAGCACGCGCGCGCCAGGTTCGAGTGGCGCATAATTAGAAAAAGATAACGCATTCCATCGGCGGTTGTACCTAATTGACCTCTCCTGACCTCTCCCCCATCCCTGCCCCCTCCCCTCCCCTCTCTCCTCTCTTACCGCCGCGTACCTCGATTCCTAGCGCGCTTGAGCCACTCCAAGACAAGGAGGTTCCGGATTCCTGATTGTCTTGCCATGCTTGAGGTCTGGCCACTTGGCACCGTCGCGGAGTGCCTGGCCATCACCCTCGACTGGCACTGCGGTGACGTCACGCCGCGCATGCCCATATAAGGAACGCGACCCGTGTCTGCGTCTGCGTCTCCTGCGTCTGGTTCTGCTCGCCTGCGCTTGTTCCGCTCTTGGTGTTTTGTCTGCCGGGACCGCGTGTTTTCTTTGCGCTTTTTCTTCTTCTTCATTATCACCTCTTTGTTTTTCTTTCATTCCTCTTTCCTTCTCTATTGCTCTATTACTTTACCTGTTACTCGTCAGGTCCTGTTTCCCTCATCGCCCACGCCCTTTCTCCTTACTTTTATTGCTCGTGCTTTTTCTCCACCTCCTCCTTCTCTTATTCCTTCTTTTCTCCTTCCTAATGCTCCATTTCCTCCTGTTCCTCTTATTCCTCCTACTCCTCCTTTTCTTCATTCTACTCCTGCCGCTGCTGCTT
>NC_091555.1:10833123-10835623 GCF_042767895.1 Penaeus vannamei | reverse complement strand
CTACATGATCATTTTAACACATATGTAGCACAGAGCCTCTCCCCCTCGACCACTTAGCTGCTCTGGCCGAAGAAAGCTCTCTGATTTGGGTGCAGTGCGTGGGCGCGAGAACGGACGCTTGGAGCAGTTCACAGCGGCGCAAGGTGTGCCTCTGGTTTTCTCTTTCAGATCCGAGAGAATTTTGCAAAATTGGATGCATTGGCACAAAGCCTGTTATACGCTTGCTGTTGGCCTGTGATTATTGCAGCATGGAAAGCATTAGCTTAATTAACACGCGAATCCCCTCTCAAACATTTATTGAACAGACGAGAACGGAAACAGCTGCCTGGGATCTGCAAACGAAAGCCGCTGCAGAGAAAGAACAATGGAAGTCCTGCCGGATGGACTTCCAGAAAGATGAATTTCGGAAAACACATTAGCGTAATTGGCAGATATCAGTGAAGGGCATGGGTATGGACGCAAACCAGAGGAAAAGGTCAGGTACCCAGCGAATGGCCGAATTCTCTTCAGAGAGCAGACGATGAAAACGCCACTCGGAGAGAGGGTGAGGGAGAGAGTGAGGGTAAGGAAGAGTGTGAGGGTAAGGGAGAGAGTGAGGGTAAGGAAGAGGGTGAGGGTAAGGGAGAGGTAGAGTGAGAGTGAGAAACAATGGGAGAGAGCGAGCGAGCTGCATGAGGTTCAGCATCTAAGAGAGAGAGAAAGGGAGAGAGAAGTTGACGTGGAAATAGTACAATAAAAGTTTTTCATCAACATTTTAAATCATTTGCAGCCACAGAGTGAACCGAAACGATGGGCGCACTGGCGGAGAGGGAACTAACTCGGTGGACACAAGAGCATGTTGGCTCAAAGAAACAAAACAACTAGTAAGAATGTGTAGTCGGGGAAAGAAAAACTTGCTTGATGCATCTATCTGTTTGTTTGTGTGTATCTCTCCCCTTCTCTCTCTCTCTCTCTCTCTCTCTCTCTCTCTCTCTCTCTCTCTCTCTCTCTCTCTCTCTCTCTCTCTCTCTCTCTCTCTCTCTCTCTCTCTCCCTCTCTCTCTCTCTCTTTCTCCCTCTCTGTCTCTCTCTCTCTCTCTCTCTCTCTCTCTCTCTCTCTCTCTCTCTCTCTCTCTCTCTCTCTCTCTCTCTCTCCCTCCCTCTCTCTCTCTCTCTCTCTCTCTTTCTCTCTCTCTCTCTCTCTCTCTCTCTCTCTCTCTCTCTCTCTCTCTCTCTCTCTCTCTCTCTCTCTCTCTCCCTCTCCTCTCTCTCTCTCTCTCTCTCTCTCTCTCTCTCTCTCTCTCTCTCTCTCTCTCTCTCTCTCTCTCTCTCTCTCTCTCTCTCTCTCTCTCTCTCTCTCTCTCTCTCTCTCTCTCTCTCTCTCTCTCTCTCTCTCTCTCTCTCTCTCCTCTCTCTCCTGCCCCTCTCTCTCTCTCTCATTCGTGTATGTAACGAACAGCTGTGCGCGGTCTGTGCTCGAACTTTCCCCTGACCGGCTTGAGGAACAGTGCCATTCCCTCGGTGGCATCTTCGCGGTGCCTCAGGCTTCCAAACTGCCTCATCTTGGCGCTCGTCTTCCCCTCACAACCCGTTCCCGGGATTCCAGCCTCGAGAATCCCGGGGAGTTCTGCTTCCTGACATTACGTTGCAATTCTTTCATTTTCTTCTTCTTCTTCTTCTTCTCCTTCTCCTTCTCCTCCTCCTCCTCCTCCTCCTCTTTCTCTTCCTTCTTCTCCTCCTCAATCCGCTTCTCTTTCCCCTTTTTTTCTTTTCTGTGTCCACGTCTTCCTCCTCTTCCCTCTCCACTCCGCCCCTCACATATCCCTTCTCGTCTCGTTGCCGGCCTCCCCGCTCCGTAGTTGACCTTAATAAGGCGGACACCTCGACGTCATCGCGCAAATTGCCGTGTTTGCGAGCGTGGGAAATTCCGAGGCTCGGGAGACGTCGGCTTCGAGGCCCAAGACGCCCGAGTTGGAGGAGGTCGCTCGGCCGCGCCCCGGGTCCTCCGTCGCCGCGGCCGCGACTCTCCTCCGTCCAGGCTGGATCCCGCGCGTACGAGCTATCGCTGCGGCGCGGCTGAGCTTGCAGCGGGAGGCATTGGCTTTGCATCGGCTGCTGTTGCTCTGGTCCCTGGTCGCTGCGGGGCTGACAGCTGTGTGCCTGTAATGATCCTGTAATTACGGTTGTAATGATAGTCCTCTCTCGCAATGGTGTCTTTTTTATGTAATGGGCTGGTTGTGTACACAGTGTTTATGGCCAGTGTGGGAGTCGTATGCGCATTGCGTTTATTATGATGGCCGTCGCGATGTGGCGCTGGCGAAATGTTCCCCTGAGAGCTTCGCCGCTTGACTGCCGGGCCACCTGGCGGAGGGAGGGGCAAGCACTGGGGGGGGGGGGGGAGTTTGGAACGCTGTAAAGATATGGGTAAAATACACAGAAAAAAGACAAAAGCGGTACATTTTCTTTAAGGTAGATAGATAGATAGATGTATAAATGTAGATAGATAGATAAATAGATAAAGA
>NC_091555.1:10820623-10823123 GCF_042767895.1 Penaeus vannamei | reverse complement strand
AAATTAATCGTGATTATTTTAACGCATCTGTCATAACACGAGAAAGCTCCTAGACGTTGCTTCGGGATCAGCTGACACGCAAGTCCAAACCAAGACGCATGCGGGGGCGGCGGCGGCGGCGGCGGCGGTGGCGTCCCAGCGAAGCAGACTCCTTCAGGGCGCGTCGGGGGCCTCCTCCTCCTCCTGCTTCTGGCCCGCTGGTGCGCTTCGATTTTTATCTTCCTACACCTTTTATATCTACTCATTGTTGTTGTTGGTATTTGGAAAATGTTTGTTGGTGTTGTTACTGTTATCATTATCATCATCATCATCATTATCCTTACTCTTGTTGTGCTCCTCCTCTTACTTCTCAACTTCTTTTTCTCCTTCTCCTTCTCCTTCTTCTTTTTCTCCTTCTCCTCCTCCTTCTCCTCCTCCTTCCTCCTCCTCCTTTCCTCCTCCCTCCTCCTCCTTTCTACTCTTCCTGTCTTTTCCTCCTCCTTCTCTCCTCCTTCCTCTTCCCTTCCTCCCTCCTCTCCCTCTTCCTCCTTTCCCACCCCCTTTCTCCCCTCCCGCAGAGCCTCGCCAAGCTGTCTCCCATTGGCATATATCTACGTGTGTAAGTAATTGAATCCAATTGGCCAGACGAGCGCGAAGAAAAATGTGTGTTTTAGCCAGCACTTTTACGCACGGAGCGTCACGCAAGCCGGGCCCGGGGGATGGACTATCGAGAGAGAGGGAAAGAGGGGGAGGGAGGGAGGAGGAGGGAGGGAGAGGGAGAGAGGGAGGGGGAGAGGAGAGGGGAGAGGGAGAGAGAGGAGAGGGAGAGGGGGGAAGAGAGGGGAGGGAGAGGGGGAGGGAAGAGGAGGGGAAGGGGAGAGGGGAGGGAGAGGGAGAGGGGGATGGACTATCGAGAGAGAGGGAGAGGAGAGGGACAGATCGAGAGAGAGGGAGAGGGAGAGGGGGAAGGGGAGAGGGAGAGGAGAGGGGGATGGACTATCGAGAGAGAGGGAGAGGGAGAGGGAGAGGGAAAGGGAGGGAGGGAGGAGGGAGAGGGGGAGGGAGGGAGAGAGGGGAGAGGGAGAGAGGGGGGGGGGGGGAGAGGAAGAGGGAGAGGGAGAGGGTGGGAGAGGGAGGTGGAGGGAGGTGGGAGGGGGGAGAGGGGAGGGAGGGGGAAGGAGAGAGAGGGAGAGGAGAGGAGGAGGAGAGGGAGGGGAAGGGGAGAGGAGGAGTAGGGAGAGGAGGAGGAGAGGGAGGGGAAGGGGAGAGGATATATATATATATATATATATATATATATGTATATATATATATATATATATATATATATATATATATATATATATATATATATGTATATATATTATATATGTATATATATATATATATATATATATATATATAGGGGAGAGGAGGAGAGGGGGAGAGAAGGGGAGAGGGAGAGGAGGAGGAGAGGGGGAGGGAGGGGAGGAGATAGAGAGAAAAAAAAAACTAATAAATAAAGAAAGAATGAAAGAAAAAGAAAGAAAAAAGGCGGGAGGGGGAGAACTTCCGAGGCCGCATCCTCCGAAATTCCTGCAGGAGTGCTTCTAGAAAGACACCCCCCACCCCCCCCCACCCCAAATAAAAAAAGTCCTCGAGGAGCCGTCTCGACCGCGACGCTGCACTCCTTCAGGCACTCCCTCGACCCCTTCTTAACAGCCCCGAGTGGCGAGGGATCCGAGAGGAGGTGCTGATGCCTGAGATGCCGTTCGGGAGGCTGCCTCTCGCCGGCATGAGGCGAGGCGATGAGAGAGCTGTCAGGCAGGGGCGGGGAGGGGGGTAGGTAAGAGGTGGGGGAGAAGGGGGGGGAAGGTGGAGGGGGAGGAGGGAAGATAGGAGGGGGAGGGAGGGAAGGTGGGAGGGGGAGTAAGGGAAGGTGGGAGGGAGGGGAGGAAAGGTGAGAGGGAGGGAGGGGGTAGGAGGGAGGGATGAAGGGAAGGTGGGAGGAGAGGGATGGAAGAAGGGAGGGGAGGGGAAGGTGGGAGAGGGAGGGAGAGAGGATGATAGGAGGGGAGGCAGGGAGGGAGAATGAAATTGAAGGGATAAGGGGAGAGAGAGAGAGAGAGAGAGAGAGAGAGAGAGAGAGAGAGAGAGAGAGAGAGAGAGAGAGAGAGAGAGAGAGAGAGAGAGAGAGAGAGAGAGAGAGAGAGAGAGAGAGAGAAAGAGAGAAGAAATCAGGGAGGAGGGAGGAGGATTAAGGAGAGAGGTAGGTAGGGAGAGAACAAGGGTAGAGGTAGGAAAAGGTGGGAAGCAGGGCGAAAGGAAGGAAGTATGAGAGAGAGGGAGGGAGAGAGGAAGAAGAGGGACAGATGAAAAGGTGGGGGCTGAAGAGACAGAGGAAGAGAAGGGGAAAGAAGAAGAGGAAGAAAAAGAGAAAGAGGAATAAGAAAAGAAGAGGAACAAGCCGAAGAAGATAGAGAGGAATATATAATGGGTGGTAGGTAGGTAGATAGGCAGGAGAAAGAGAGAGAGAGAGAGA
>NC_091555.1:10810623-10815623 GCF_042767895.1 Penaeus vannamei | reverse complement strand
TAGATAGAGAGAGAGAGAAAGGGAGAGAGAGAGAGAGAGAGAGAGAGAGAGAGAGAGAGGAGAGAGAGAGAGAGAAGCAGAGGGGAAAAAAGACAGAAAGGGCACTACTAGAAAGAAAGTGAAAGGAAAAAAGATTGTTGGTCGTGTTCGTTTAATATGACAATCGGAAAAGTTGAAAAAAGTTGAAGGTGCAATTGCTTCCGCTCCCGTTGACAGACAATAACGCAGGGGATAATGATCACAACAGCGATAAAGACCAAAAGCAAAAGGCATATCTGATGTATTAGTAATTCAGGAAAGATCATGTACGCGATATATTTAAAATATGACGTAATGATAACTAATACTTTAGCTATGACAGAGAGAAATGACGGTAACTATAATCAGAGACCGCAAAGAGGATATTGATGTATATGAAAATGATACTCGAAATAATACTGAAAATGAAAATCATTATTATATTCATTATTGTGGAATACGATGCCAGAAAAAAACAACACTTGAAACGTTGAATTTTGGGATATTTAGTCGTCGTCAAACCCTTGCTGCTAGATAATGATATTGATGTTGGTTGCTATTAATGTTGCTTCTGCTGCTGTTGGTGATGCTGATAATGATAATAATGATAGTAATAGTTGTAGAATTAATGGTAGTAGTAATGATGATAATGATCATATGGATAATAAGGATAATTCTAATGATAATGATTATGATAATAATCAGGATAATAATATCAATAATGATAATGAAAATAGTATTAACGATAACAGCAGCAGTAGGAACAGCAGCAGCAACAACAACAACAGCAAGAACAACAACAACAACAACAACAACAACAACAACAACAACAGCAGCGATAAGGATAACGATAATGGCAATTTTGATAGCGATAATGAGAATCCCAAGGGCGAAGGCGCGGCAGCAGGCACTTCGCGGCCGACACCCCGCTCGCGCCAGACAAGCTGATGGAGACAAATCGCGGAGCCATCAACGCCTGCCAAGTTGTGGCCTCCGAGGCGAGACGGGCTTCCTCCCCGCTGCACAAGATCAATGCCCCTCTGCGCGAAATTACCAAGTCAACATAATTAATAATGCGTCTGACCTGAATACGCTGGCTCGGTGATGCACCCACTGAGACTATTGTTCATCTCGTTACAAGATGCTTTGTTCGAGCCCCTCGTGAACATGGGAACACAGAGCAGAGTCGGTCGGTTTCTCCAGTGAAATAAGGTTGCAGACATCGAAGGAACAAACATTGAGCAAGCATGGACGCCACCGAGAACCAGGCACAGAAACAGACCACAGTACCATTCCTTGGGACTTCGCTATCCATACAGGCAGAACCATAGACGCCAATCGACCAGGCACTGTTGTTAAAACTATTTACTGTTTTGTTACTGTTGTTAAAGCCATTTGTGGTAAGACAGGCCACGAGACTGATGTGGCAGAAGCATCAGATTGCCGTTATCAGTGAATCAATTAGAGACGCTAACCAAGCATAAGCACTTTGAAATAGAAATTGATACAAGGTGGCATTGTTAAACAGCGACGATATCAGTGGGAGGAGGCGCTCTTGCACTGACCAAAGGAGGAATTGATGGACACCAAGTAAAAATACCTGGGAATGCGTGCTTGTAGGGAAGCCAGGAGACCGGGTTAACTAGAAGGGCCTGTACTCCAAGGCTGATGATGATAGTGATTATGATGATGATAATAATGATGATTATAATGATAATGATAATTATAGTAATGATGATTATGATAATGACAATGTTAATAATAATAATGATAATGATAATGGTATTGATAATGCAAATAATAACAATAATAACGATAACTATAATAATAACAGTAACTGTGATAAATGTAATAATAACTAACTGTGATAATTGTAATAATAACAGTAACTGATAATTGTAATAATAACAGTAACTGTGATAATTGTAAAAATAATAAAGATATAACCATAGTGATAATGAAAATGATGAAACCGATAACGGAAATGATGAACAAAATAATGGTAATTAAGATGATAATGATAGTGATAATGATGCTAATGATGAATATGATAAACTAATCGGGCGAGCAGTGAAGAGAGCGACGCAACAGCGGATTACTTCCCCAACAGCTACTCGGGAAGAAAAATCTAATCCGCCGTCTTGATGCCCCCCCCCCCCCTCCCTCCCCTGAGTCTCATCCCCCCCCCCCCCCCCCCCCCCTTTGCTAATTCACTTTTCCAGCCGCCGCGTCGCTTTCCTGCCACGGCGACCGCGGCCTGTCAACGGCCACCCGCCCCCCCCCACCTTTCCCCGCCCCCGCCTTTCCCCGCCCTCGCCCTCCTGCTCCTCCTGCTCCTTCTGCGCGCCCTCGCCCTCCTGCTCCTCCTCCCCTTGATCCTCCGCTGCCACGGACTCCTCTCCCGTTGTTTCCTCGTTCCTCTAACACTACTACTGCTTCTGCCACCACCACCACCACCACTACTGCTACTACTACTGCTGCTGCTGCTACTACTATCATCACCACCACCACTTCTACTACTGCTACTACTAATAATACAGCTACTATTACCACTACCTCTACTACTACTCCAACTCCAACTCCAACTCCAACTCCTACTTCTACTTCTACTTCTACTTCTACTTCTACTTCTACTCCTACTCCAACTCCTACTCCTACTCCTACTTCTACTCCAACTCCTACTTCTACTCCTACTCCTACTTCTACTCCTACTGCTACTTCTACTCCTACTTCTACTCCTACTCCTACTTCTATTCCAACTCCTACTCCAACTCCTACTCCTACTACTACTACTACTACTACTACTACTACTACTACTACTACTACTACTACTACTACTACTACTACTACTACTACTACTACTACTATTACTACTGCTGCTACTACTACTACTATTACTACTGCTACTACTACTACTAGTACTAGTACTACTACTATTAGTACTACTATTACTACTACTTCTACTACTCCTACTATTTCCGCTACCACTACTGCTACTCCTACTACTACTACTATCACTCTATTACTATTACTACTACTCCTACTACAACTACTACATTCCCACTACCACTACTACTACTTCTACTGCTGTTGCTACTGTTACTGTTACTACTACTACTTTTACTTTATTGCTATTGCTCCTGCTATCACTATAGCTGTTAACATGATACATTGTATGGTTCCTATGACCATTATCGTATTGTTATCCTTACTATCATTTTGATCATCACTGATATGATTATTTGTGTCATTATTGTCATCTTCACTGTTGTTGCTATTGCACTTTGTCATCATCATCATTTTATTATCATCACTATTGTTAGTTTTATTATTATTATCGTTGTTGTTACTGAACTTATATTCTTGTGAGTAATACTGGCGTTGTTATTACTGTCATTACTATATTAGATATTAGTATTCATATTATCCTAATTATCATTGTTATTGGTATTATTGTTATTGTTGTTATTTTTATCTTTATTGTTGCTATTATTGTTGTTATTATTATTATTACTGTAATTATTATTATTGCTGTAATTATTATTATTACTGTTATCATTATTATTGTTATTATTATTATTATTATTTTTATTATCACTGTTATCATTACTGTTATTATTGTTATTATTATTATTATTATTATTATTATTATTATTATTATTATTGTTGTTATTATTATTATTGTGGTTGATATTATTATTATCACCATTATTGCGTGCCAATATCTTTTATTAGATATTTTGTTAATTTAAGACACTCACACGTTAAAGCACTGCAAGCATGAGACAGAGTGCATGAACCTGAATGTATATCGAAGCTCATGTCATAGACGAATTCTTAAATCGACAAGCCCTTTAATAACAGCATTGTCGGGCGCTGGGTCTGAAACCCTCCTCGGACGTGCATACATTTCACCCTATTTTGCAAATTCTGCCAAAACACTTTTCAACATGTGCTTGGCCTTACCTGCCCCCTCCCCTCCTCCTCCCCTTCCCCTTCCCCTTCCCCTTCCCCTTCCCCTTCCCCTTCCCCTTCCCCTCCCCTCCCCTCCCCTTTCCCTCCCCTCCTCTCCCCTCCCCTCCTCTCCTCTCCTCCCCTCCCCTCCCCTCGCTATGAGGAGCGAGTGAGGGCTCCGGCCGAGATTAATACTACGCTCATCTGCACAAGGAGAGGATGAGGGCGGCGAGGAGAGTTATGAGAGGGAAAAGGGGAGGAGGGAGAGGGTGAGTTGGAGAGAGGAGGGAGTGGGAGTGAGAGTAAGAGCAAAGGTAGGAGTAAGAGTAGGAGTGGTAGTGGGAGACTGAAAGAGAGATATAAGAGAGAGATGTGGTAGGAGTAGGAAAAGTAGGAGTAGAAGGACAGAGAGAAAGAGGGAGAGAGGGTGGGAAAGGGACAGAAGTTTAGAATGGGGTTGATGAATAAATAAAAGGACTGAGAGAGAGAGAGAGAGAGAGAGAGAGAGAGAGAGAGAGAGAGAGAGAAAGAGAAAGAGAGAGAGAGAGAGCGAGAGAGAGAGAGAAAGAAATAAAAAGAAAGAGAGAGAGAAAGAAATGAAGAGAGAAAGAGAGAGAGAGAGAGAGAGACAGAGACAGAGACAGAGACAGTGAGAGATAGAGTGACAGACAGACAGAGACAGAGACAGAGAGAGATAGAGTGACAGACAGACAGAGACAGACAGATAGATAGATAGAGAGAAAGAGACACAGAGAGAGAGCGAGGGGGGGGGGGTAGGCGGTCTGTCGCTGATTAATATTCGAGTCACAGATTAATCCGGAAACACTCCGATCCCGCGCGAACACGGGGAGGACCTGACAGGGACGGCGCCACAAAAAGGGGAAATGTGGCTTGAAATTACCGTGACTTGCTGAAGGAGGAGGAGGAGGAGGAGAAGGGGGAAGAAGGAGGAGGAGAAGGGGTAGAGGAAGACGAGGAGGAGAAGGGGAAGGAAGGATGAGAAATTGGAGGAGGAGGAGGAGGATGTA
>NC_091555.1:10778123-10793123 GCF_042767895.1 Penaeus vannamei | reverse complement strand
ATTCAGAGAAAAACATAGTACGCTAAAACGATATTCCATATTTCGATAAATTGTGTTTTCGAATCCGACGGCATTTTGTGGAATTTACATGCGTTTTCCGTCGTTAGTTTTGACTGGTGTTGTTGTTCCTTACTAATATTTTTCCACCGTTTATTTATTTACTTTATTTGTTTTCAATACTACTCCCGAAGGTCAGTTGGTTGTACTGTAACCGAAGGGGAATTCAAACCCATTTCCTAGAATTCCTCACTAATATTTTTTCACCGTTTTTTTTAATTCATTTATTTATTTTTGTTTTCAACATGGCTCCCTACGGTATGTTAAGTGAGGTCAGTGGGTTGTACTGCAACTGAAGGGGAATTCAAACCCATTTCCAAGGATTTTCATCATCTGTATTCTTCACATTGCCCTCCGTGATGTCATTATTAAGCCATGTCACTGATTATAATTAAAGATGAATTTAATGCCATATTCCACGTTGCAGAGTTGTGCAATCTTCGTTGCCATGCTATTTTTTTAAACGTTGCAAGAACTTCGCCAACTTTAATGGACGAAATGGAGGAAGTAGGCACGAGGGAGTGTAAAAGAGAGGAAGGAAGGAGAGAAAGAAAGAAGGAGAGAAGGAAATGGGGGAAGTGAGGTAAGTGAGGGAGGGAGGAGGGAGGGAGGGAGAGAGAGAGAGAAAGAGAAAGAGAAAGAGAAAGATAGCTTAGAGAGAGAGAGAGAGAGAAAGAGGGGAATAAAGAGAGAGAAAGAAGGCGAATAGAAGGCAAAAAGCAACCCTAAAACGCAAAGGGCGCTGTCGCAACCCCTCCCCCTCCCTCCCCCATTCTCCCCCCCTCCCCTCCCCCTGGCCCCGTCTCGGCGCAGGGATCGAAGGAACCCGATATTCACGGCAGCGACCCCGAGACCGAATTTGTATCGGGGGGGGGGGGGTGAAGAAGGAAAGGGCGGGGCGAAAAAGGGGGATGTAGAAGGAAAGGGGGGGGGGGGGGGGGGGGCTTAGGAAAGGAGGTAGGGAGAGAGGCAGGGAAGGAGCGAGAGGAATAGGAAGTTTGAAACCTTTATGTACACGGACACACACACATACATACACGCACACGTACACGAAAGGGGAAAAGGGAGGGAACGATGGAGAGAGTCCGAGGAAGGATGAGGGAAGGGGAGGGGGAGCCATGATGAGAATAGGGGAGGAGGAGGGAAATGGAGAGGGAAAGGAAGGGAAAGGGAACAAGGAAAGGAGAGGAGAGGGAGAGGAAGAGGAAGAGGGGAAATAGGTAAGTGACGATGGGATTGAGGGAGGGAATGATGGAGGGGAAGGGAAGGAACAAAGAAAAAAAGGGAATTAGGGAGGGAGGGAAAGGGGTAAAGAAAAAAAATATTGAGGGAGGGAATGGCGGAGGGGAAAGAAAATGTTACAGAATTTTTTCACGTGCGCTTTCTGTAATCCAATTATTTTAGTTTACTTATTTGAATGTCTCCCTTTTCTTTGCGTCTTCCTTCGCCTCCGTGTCCTTCCCCCGCGCATCTCCTTCCTCGCCTCCGGGCTTCTTCCTTCTTCGTGTCTGCTCATGTTTTCGTTCTTTGTATCTCCTGGACTTCCTCGTCAAGCCCTTCGTCCTGTCTTCTCATTTTCATCTTGTTTTCTTTCTTTTTTTCTTTCTTTCTTTCTTTCTTTCTTTCTTTCTTTCTTTCTCTCTCTCTCTGTCTCTCTCTTTCTTTCTTTCTTTCTTTCTTTCTTTCTTTTCTTTCTTCCTTTCTTAATAACAACAACAACAACAAGCTCTCTCTTTCTTTCTTTCTTTCTTTCTTTCTCTGTCTCTCTCTCTCGCTTCCTATCTCTCTCTCTGTCTCTGGCTCTGTCTCTCTCTCTCTGTCTCTCTTCTCTGTCTCTGTCTCTCTCTCTCTCTCACTCTCTCTCCCTCTCTCTCTCTCTCTCACTCTCTCTCTCTCTCTCTCTCTCTCTCTCTCTCTCTCTCTCTCTCTCTCTCTATATGTATGTATGTGTATGTATGTGTGTACATGTGTATGTATGTGTGTGTGTATGTGTGTGTGTATGTATGTGTGTGTGATGCTCTCTCTCTCTCTCTCTCTTTCTTTCTTTCTTTCTTTCTTTCTTTCTTTCTTTCTTTCTTTCTTTCTCTCTCTCTCTCTCTTTTTCTCTCTCTCTCTCTCTCTCTCTCTCTCTCTCTCTCTCTCTCTCTCTCTCTCTCTCTCTCTCTCTCTCTCTCTCTCTCTCTCTCTCTCTCTCTCTCTATCTATCTATCTCTTTCTCTTACTTTTTTCTTTATCTCTCTCTTTTTTTCTCGATTTATTTCCATCCTTAGCCGTCCTCTTCTTTACACGCTCCACAATCTCCTTCCATTCTGTAGTTTCCCTTTTTTTATCGTCTTTCCTGATCCTCCTCATCATCCTAATTGTGAGCTTTATTCTCCTCCATTTTTCTTTTATTCTCCACCCCCCCCTCCCTCCCCGCTCTCGACTGGAGGGGGGGGGCTCCACCTGCCGCCCGAGGAAGAGGGGGAGGGGGAGGGGGACACCCGCTCTCCTCGCTCCCTTGGCTCTCGTTCTTATCTTCTTTAATCTTCCTTTTAGTCTATTTTCGGTTTCATCTTTAATCTGTTTTTTTCCCGCTGCAGGGTGTATGGATTTTGCCAGCGTGCGTTGCGGTGCGTGGGGGCAGAGTGCAAGTGCGCCCGCAAGCATAGTGGAAGGCGTGCGCATGCGAGGCTGAGGGCGTGCGGGTCAGGGCAGAGTGCAGGCGCTGGAGGGCGTGAATAAGGGCGTGTGGCGTGCGTACGTGCGTGCGTACGGAGGAGAACCTGTCACGCGGCCAGAATGAGGATTTGTTTTTCCAATGAGAAAATGACAGGATCAGCAAAGCCAAAGGGCGACATAAACAAGAATTAAGTCCCCCGAATTATCCTTGTCTCAACGTGTCTCCTTCTCTCTCTCTTCCCGTGTCAAAGCAAACATGCCGTCACGCCGCCCTGGCCACAGCTAGTACACATAAACAGCATGTCGCACAGAAACTCAAAGCTGCCACGCACACGCAAACGCACATGCACACGTACACGCACTTGCACACATTGGCTACACATACACGCACTCACACACGTAGACTACACGTACATGCACACGTACACGCACTCACACAGGTAGACTACACGTACATGCACACGTACACGCACTCACACACGTAGACTACACGTTCATGCATACATACACGCACTCACACACGTAGGCTACACGTACATGCACCCGTACACGTTCACGAACAGGCACACAGACGCGCACAAGTACATGTCCACCAGCGTCGCCGTGTGAGGTCCCGCAGTAACATGTGTCCCTCCCAAGTGGCCCTCCCTCGCCCCCATTTTCTTTAATAACACTCAGTCATCTTTGATCGTCGCCAATTTAGGTTCGCGTGGATTTATTCGCGCGAAGAAGCCACGAGCCTCGCCCTCCGCCTCGAATCCGCGGGCGTAGAGAATGTCGAGGCCCAGGCATGTCGTAGGCATCGGGGCGCAGTGCTCTGTTGTTTGTGATTAGGATGGTACCTTTGAAAGGGGCGGCCAAGATAAAGAGAGGGAGAGAGGGAGAGAGAGAGAAAGAATGAAAATGAGAATGAGAGGGGAGGGAGAAGGAGAGGGAGATGGAGAGAGAGAAAGAAATATTTGTTTGTCCTCTGCTGTACACAGAAGTAAATGCTGATAGAGTGGGGAATGCTGTCGCTGTTGGAACTGCCATCACTTGACGACAACAAGAGTGACAACAATAATAATAATGTAAATCGTGATGGTCATACTGATGATGATAATGATAATCATAACAAAAGCAACAAGAATGATAATATTAACAATGAGGATGGTAGTTCTAGTAAATGATAATACATAGTCATAATCATACAATTAACAGCACCACTACTTCTACTGCTGATAATGATAAACTGCCAATAATTATAATAATTGTTGTAATAGTTATTGTATTACTAGTGGAAGCAGGTGTAGCAGCAGCAGCAACAATACAATTAGAGTGATAATGCAAACTTACAACTAAGCTAGTATTATTAATACCATTATGATATTTTAGAAAGCTTGATTATGTTAATTATTTATCGTCCTTTTGACATTGTATTCCCTCTGTTTGCAGGTGAGGCTCGGTCGTCTCGCGAGGGTGGCCACCGTCCCTGGAACTCGGGCGTGCAGGAGAGGCTCAAGCAGCACAGGTAAGCAGCGCGGGTTCAGGTGCGAGTCCGCTTCGTCTCCGGATCAGCCGCAGCGATCAGACACCGGGAGATAACGAAGGGCTTAGCACATGCTCGGCAGCCGCAGGGTTTGCACCTTGGGGTCTACAGGTGTTGCGTGGTAGCAGGGTTTGCACCTTAGGGTCAACAGGTGAGGCGTGGTAACAGGGTTTGCACCTCGGGGTCAACAGGTGTGGCGTGGTAGCGTGGGGTCAGCAGCCTCAGGTAAGCTCCTCTAAGGTCAGCACCTTGGGATGAGCGGGGAGCTTAGCATCGCCGTAGCATTAAGCAACTTTTGGCCGACACTTCTGCGTGCGTGTTTATCGCGAAGATGTCATGTCGGTGATGCGTGTTATCACAGTTTTCCCGCACGTTTAATTGCGCCTCGCGTGTGTAAGGCAGATCCAGGACTCCACGAAGCACCGCCCGTAATCCCTGGCAACGTTTCTTACAAGGCCCTCCGCGTGCAGCCGGGCAGTTTAAGGCGTCGAATGCATTACACAGACAGCCATAAACGTTGGCGGGAACAACGCCGAGCAAACGTTTAGGGGGTTTATGAGGCGCTGCTCGTGAGAAAATGAACGTTTGTTCGCTCAGATGAATTCCAGCCGCATGGGAATCCTCTGCGAGTGGACTCATAGGGGGTATTTTAGTTTCTCTGCGTCCTTGGTTTCTTATTTTTCCTCTCCGGCTTCATTGGAATTTCGCCTCATTTAGATCTGGAAACATTCACAGGAAACTGAAAAGACGGGGACTCTTCTCTCCGCCGCCACAGCCATGTGTTTTGTTTGATGTTCTCTCGACTGCTGGCGCTGCCTCGTCCTCACAGGAGATGCCCACAGACTCGACACTGATACTCACATAGAGCGAGGTATCTGCACCGCCGGAAGCGAAAATCATGGGATGCTTTCCGGCAGCATCCCACGAGGCATTAAAATTAAGTCCGAGGCGAGCGCGACGGCGTTGGCGCGCTGTCTGCCGCGACCTCGATAAGGCCGCGGAAGCAGCTGAGGAGAAAGCCAATTACAGCGGCTCGGCGCAAGTGTCGGGACGGATTAGCAGAGGCGTTAGGGAGGAAATGGAACTTTCTTTGACTTTGCGCGAGGAAGCCGAGGGAGGCATCGCGCAGCGGGCGCCCGCAGGGCTCGAGGCTGGCCAGCAGAGAAATCCCTAAGTGATGGTAAAGATGGCGATTAGATACAGGGCATTTTATAGACCATTAAGCATGGCTGGGCCCTCGTGCAGCATGTGTAGATAATCATACCATAAATCACGCTGAATTATGATTTAGTAGGAATTGGATACGCATTGAAGTTTTCAGCCCACATAGGTTTCCATTCGTGTTTCGAAGGTGTTTGATGGCGCAGGCAATTCCAGTATTTCATCGGCGGCAGCGAAACGATCCCCAAGTTGAGCAACTGCTTCGCACCCGAGAAAAGGAGCAACCCCCCCCCCCCCCCTCTCCAACTCGTGCTGCGGCCGTGCCTTGTGCCGGCGCCATCGCGCGCAGATCGCTCGCGCCAATCGCCTTGACGAGCGACAGAAATCCGAGTTCGTCACGGCCAGCGCCGCATAAGGCGCAGCGGGGCAGGCGAGCCTCGTAACGCCGGCCCTTTATTGCATGTCTGGACCGAACTGCATGGGAAGAAAGGGGGCTTTAAATAGGACTTATTTTCCGGGCAACAAGAATACTCGAGATTTTATGAAAGTTGTCGAGAAGCAAGATTCATTCCGGGTTTATTGACATTTCCAATATCACTCCGCGCTCGCTGCAAATACAATTTAGCAGTCTATTATCTTAATTCTAGGATGTCCTAAAACTCCAGGGTTTGAATTGTCGTTTGTTTATTCATTAAGAGACATTCAGCTTAATGCACCAACTCGGGCCATTGAGACAGTTGCAGAACATGATGCAATCCATTTCCCTAAATCGCCAGTAACTCAGATTGGAATTAACTGCCGTCGGCCTTCCTCATTTCCCTCGTACTCGCCTCAGCTTTGTTTTCATCCCCATCGCTGCAGCCCTTCGGACTCCGCTCCCCTCTTCATTTCCGAGCCCCGCCCACGCCACAACACGCCGCTTTTTACGAGGGCGGGACCGCCCACTCCGCGGCGGACCTCAAAAGATCGTAAAGTGAATTAGAATCAATTATGCGGAACACTTACGGCGCGGAGTTATGCGCTCTTAAATTCAAGCATCGCGTCGGCTGAACGGCGTGCGAACGGCCTGTGTCGGGCCGCCACGCACGCCGTCGCCGCCGACTACCTGAGTGGCGCGAAGCCGGTCGCCGGTTGCTAGGCTCTCGCTGACCCGGCGTGACCTGCGGGCATCGCGGGGGCGTGTAGGGCGGCCGAGCACTGGTCTGGCGGCGACGGCGACCGTGCGCGTCAAGGCCCATAAATTTTGCCAGCTTATGAGTGCGGTTGGCAGCCCTGACTGGCGCATTTACTGGTGGCTGGAGCGCGGGGTTGCTTGGCTCTCGTTGGCAGCGCTGGCGAGCACGCACGGCATGTATACAGTTGATATAATAATGGTTTCAGAGTTTGTTTGGCTGTCGGGTAATAACGTGAGTCGTTTGTTTACGCTCTCGCTGTTGGATGCGATGATAAGCCGCGTTTTTACATTTTGAAATAAGTGAAAGGATTTGAAGCAGAATTTATACGTCAGTATGTTCTTAGGCTCCAATTAGGGAGAGGAGAGTACCGCGCAACAAACTTTATTGAGACAACAAAACTTTTCAAAAGTTAGAAAGTATAACGTTTCTAATTCCCGGAGGAAATTGGGGATCGTTATTTACTTCAATGTTTGGAACTTCCATTATTTTCCGAAGTACAGTAGCTGAACAATATACCTTTCATTAGCGCTAATTAATTGATGGTCCGGACCTTTGTTTCGCATTGCCTCGCTGATTAACTCTCCGGCAAACCATTTGCTGTTCCGCCCGGCCGGTCACTGCAGGGATCACGGTAACGGTTTAATTAATTGGTGCAGGACGCGGCAGATCAGTGCGAGGAATTCGCTGAGTTGCTCTCGGTTATGACGTCATGGCGGCGAAGGAGCCGCCGGGGCAAACAAGGCGACAAAGAAAGCAGTGGAAAGAGCGATTTGAGCGACTGCTCGCAAATGCCAGCGGGATCAGAGTGCCACTGATTCGGGCGAGTGCCTCGCCGCCTCCTCGCGGGCCTGGTTTAGACATCGAGGCGGAGTCGGCGGCCGTCCGCAGACAACAAGCGCTGAAGGTCAGGGCGGCTGCGGACGAGATGAATTTGGAGGTGTCATGGTTCCTCGCTGTGTACGTGCGCGGCTGTACGTGCGTTGCGTGTGCGCATTTGTGTGCGTGTCTGTAACATATGCTTGCGTGGAATGCGCATGATATATGTGGGTGTCGAGTGTACATGACGGTCTGATCCTCTGCTTGACAGGACCTGGGTCTTGAAGCGCAGTAAAAATCGCTCTTAAATTTTAGTGTTTGTTATGGTTCTGTTGGCGAGGCCCTCTCCTCCTTTCTTTTGCTCTTTCTTTTCCCCTTGTCTCTTGCAGTCCCTTTCCTGTTTTTCCTTTCTTACTTTCGATCGCAGTCTTTGCTGCTGCCCCCTCTCTGCCGCTTTTCCCCCTTTATCTCAGCCACGTCCGCCGTGTCTTGGAAGAAAACTTCTAGATGAGTATCACGCCAAGAGATCAGGTGACGTTCAGCCTAGAGGAATTTTTATTATTCGCACTTGATCCCGGGCCTCTTAAGCGTCGCTATTCGGGCGCGCAATGACCTGTCGACGAGAGCCCAGCGCTGGTTTATCATGGGCGTCGGCCTCCCTGCGAGGCGGGCGCCGAGTGCCATTGCAACCGCGCGCGTCGAGGCGCTGAGCGTTCGCGTCGGCCTTTTTCTCTTGGCTTGTTGGTCTTCCGAATTGCAGCCGACATTTATTGCAATGTTGAATTGTTGCAACGGCGACTGGGACACCGGTATGACGCGAAAATTCTGGTGCAGTTACGAGCAAAAGCTTTTTGAGATATCCTAAGCGGTCACAAATGAAGGTATAATCACCAGGAAATATCCAAATGGACCGTGTCATGCTGTGAAATGCTGCAGCTGCGCGTGTTACTGACGTGGGCGATGGAGGCCGCGGGAAGGAATTTCAGACGAGGGGGAGCTTGTTGCAGTTTATCAGCCTCTCCTGGAGTAGTATGCTTGTAAATACGCTTCCTGGAGCATGTGATATTCCTGCAAATTTCCTTGGAATGCACTGTCTTCGTGTTTTAAAGGATGTTTATTCTACAATGAGCGTGGGAGATTTGTGAGGTAATTGTACGGGTTCGTGTAGGTAGTCAGTGCTTTAGGCTACGAAAAAAGCGGTAGATATGCATATGGATCGAGGAGAGTGTGAGTGTGAGTGTAGGTGTAAGTTTAAGAGTAAGAGAGAGAGAGAGTGAGTGAGTGAGTGTGTGAGTGTGTGAGTGTGTGAGTGTGTGTGTGTGTGTGTGTGTGTGTGTGTGTGTGTGTGTGTGTGTGTGTGTGTGTGTGTGTCTGTGTGTGTGTGTGTGCGTGTGTGTGTGTGTGTGTGTGTGTGTGTGTGTGTGTGTGTATGTGTGTGTGTGTGTGTGTATGTGTGTGTGCGCGCGCGCCTGTGTGAGTGTGAGTGAGAGTGAAAGTGAGTGTGAGTGTGAGTGTGAGTGTAAGAGTAAATGAGTAAGTAAATTGTAAGTGAGAGAAAGAGAGAGCGAGAGAGAGAGAGAGAGAGAGAGAAAGAAAGAGAGAGGGAGAGAAAGAAAGAGAGAGCGAGAGCGAAAGAGAGAGAGAGAGAGGGCGTGGGGATGCTTCAGGGTGGAGGAAAAGGAGTGGGTGTTGCGGAAACCATACTAATAGTCCCAGGCAGACGAAGGGCGGGTGAGTGCAAAGGACACGTCGAAATCACGCAAGCCGAAGGGAGACCAGACGACGGACGCAAGGGCGAGAGTCGAAGGAGCCGCGAGTAATAGAGACGCGAATGGTTCGGGCGGGAGAGGGGGCGAAGTCCCTCGAAACAACCGCTGCCTGTGCATCGGCGGCGGCATCGAGAGGGCGGGAGAGGGAGACAGATGGAGCCTGTTTGTAAAGTTTTAATTAGATTCCGCAAATGTGCCCAACTTCCCGCGTGTTCCAAGTCTTCGCTAATGAACGGAATCGTTTCGAGGTGGTTGCACATGGCGCGCTTTTTCTGATCTTTGTTTTATCGTCGGGGGGGGGGGGGGGGGCGGACGCGAAGCAGCCGCTGCTCGGGGCGCCCGGAGAACGGTGGTCTGATGTTCAGCGAAGCCTTGCGCCTTTAGTAACTCTTTGTATTACCGTGTTCATAATTTATATCGGCCTCCGTCTGTCTGCGTGTCAGTTATTGTGAGTACAGCTCTCTTCTGCCTGTTTCTTATCTTCCACTTTTGTGCCTTCCCTTCAGCCACGTCTTTCTTTCTCTCTGTCTGTCTGTCTCTCTCTCTCTCTCTCTCTCTCTCTCTCTCTCTCTCTCTCTCTCTCTCTCTCTTCTCTCTCTCTCTCTCTCTCTCTCACTCTCTCTCTCTCTCTCTCTCTCTCTCTCTCTCTCTCTCTCTCTCTCTCTCTCTCTCTCTCTCTCTCTCTCTCTCTCTCTCTCTCTCCTTTCTAACTTTCTCTTTCTCTCTCTCTTTGTATCCTTCCTCCTCTTCCGATCTCCCTTCCTCTGCCTCTTTCTCCTTCCTTCCCCTCCCTCTGTTTCTCCCTTTCTTCTTTGCCTTCCATCCTCCCCTCTCTTCCCTCTTCTATTCCTCCCTTTCCCCTCTATCTCTCCCTTTCCTTCCCTCCCCTCCCCTCACCCCGACCTACCTTTCACCCCATCCTCTCGCCCCCACTTTATTTTCTTCTCCGTTGCCTTCCTGAGTAGACATGAATATGCATGTAAATAAGACTTGAATTACCAACACTTCCAACAGCTTAAAGTCAGACGAGGCTCCCTCCTCTCCCATGCTGAAACGATCGTAAAGGAAGCCCCAGCTGTTGTTGTCAGCTCTGCGCATGACTCACATCGGCTGCTGTGATGCGTCAGGCAGCGGTGCGTGCATGTTTGTTTTCCTCGGGAACAACCTTGGCCTGGTCGGCTCCCCCACTTCCCCCTTCCCCCTCCCCCTCGCCACCCCCGCGCCTTAGTGGGTTGCGATCGCCTCGTAGTTACAAATACGAACATCTGCGCGACACGGCCGGGGCGGGCGGGGGCGCTGCCGGGGGTGTTCACCGGGGACGTTTTTTCTCGCGTTCCGTGGAAGGGAATGGCACGCTGACGGTCCGTGTGCCTTCGCGGGGAGGAATTTGAATGGTGCTTTTGGCCGCAGAAGGAGAGCGATTGAGAGGCCGCGAGAGCCGGTGTCCGGTAAGGCACTCGGCCGCTCGCTCGTTTCCCTGTCTCGCTCCTCCTCGGGCCCGGCGCCTCTCTCCTCTCCGGCGTCTCCTCTGGTTTGATCTGTTTCGGATTTCGCCTCTCGTCTCACGCACATATGTATATATATATATATATATATATATATATATATATATATATATATATATATATATGTACACTGTACATATATTTGTATATATGTATATGCATATATATATATATATATATATATATATATATATATATATATATATATATATATATATATATATATATATATATATATATATATATATATATATATATATATATACGCACACATATGCCCATATATACATAAATACATATATACACATAAACACACATTCATATATATACATATATCTATATATCTATCTATCTATCTATATGCATATTTCACACATGCATATATATATATATATATATATATATATATATATATATATACATATATATACATATTTATACATGTATATATATACATATGTACATGTACATATATATGCATGTGTACATATATATGCATGTGTACATATACATAAATATATGTACGTATACATACGTGCATCTACATATATGTATATATTATATATAAATATAAATATATATATATATATATATATATATATATATATATATATATATATATATATATGTGTATGTGTATGTGTATGTGTGTGTGTGTGTGTGTGCGTGTGTGCGTGTGTGTGTGTGTGTTTTCTCTTTTTGCTTAATATATTATATCATAATGTATTAGGATAATTTTCTCTCCCCTAATACCGAGTGCCTCCATCTGCTTCTAACCCCCCCCCCCCTCCGTCTCATGCATGAGTCATGTGTCATGGTCACGGGAAAGGGGGGGGGTAGCGACGGGGGGGAGAGCGCGCGGGCGCGGCAGCGGCGAGGCGGGAAGGCAATTGATCACTTTTTCCTGCGGGATGCTGCGCTGAGCCCGCGAGCACATCCGTGGTGTCTCGAGCCACCTGGTGGTTATGGGAACTGCGTTTGCGCTCTGGTGACTTCACTACAAAGCACTGCTGTTCCTGGCGCCCGTGACCTCGCTCTGGTTGCGCTCCGTGCCCCTGGCTGCTACGTGGGGTGGCACCCACTGTTGTCGCCTTCCCCTGCCGCGCGGCTCGCGTGAAGGCGATTCCGTGCGCGAGGCCCCGTCAGCGCCCGAGGGCAGAGGGCAGCAGTCTCGGGCTGGGCGTCCTGGGGCGCCGCGAGTCCGGCGTGTCGCGGAGCCGCAGGGGCCCGCGCAGCCGAGCGAGGCCGGCGTCCCTGGCGGAGGCCCTCTTCAGGTGCCGAGCCGAGCCTTCCAGCGGGGAGATATATGACGACAGGTCGATCCTCCTTCACTTGTCTTTGAGGCAGCTTGCATAGCTGACCTTTGAACTTGCTGTGTCAGGCCCGCAGGTGGTTTTACGAGCGGAGAATCCTCTGTCCGACGGGATGTAAAATGGCCAATTGCAGGGAGCTCCTTATCGGACGGTGTCCGAGAGGCCAGAGTCCTGTGGCTCGGGGTCGACAGTGTCTGAGGCGCACAAGAGCGTCACGGGAGGAGTGACAATCAAGCCATCAGATGCAGATGCGTCCGTGCGAGCTGCAGTCTGCTCCCCCATACTGCAACAATGGCAAACTGGCTCGCAAATGGGAAAATGACAGCAACATGTGCACGGTAGCAAATTCCTCTTTTTTCTTCTTGGAGTAACTTTTGGCTCCTCCAAGTAAATAATGCGCCAGGAACTACTCGGTGCCATTCATGCCTCGACAGTCGGCGAGCAATAACCGAGACAGAAAGAAGTTGTGAAAGAAATCAGAAGATAAACATTCCTCGACTCGGGATCGGCGGAACGCGTCTCCGCGAAGCGAAGGATTCCTGCCAGCAAAGGCAAGCAGATCCGAGAAATGATACGAACAGAGAACTATCCGTCTTAGCTTAGAGTTGGATATTTTCGTCATGAAATGTGCCGCTTTAGTCAGCTCGTGGCCATTCAGCTGCACTCCGAATTTAAATGTCTGAAGACGATCTCCCTTTTCATATCCCGGAAGATGCTGCGAGGCACCGGAGGGTCTTGGAAATTTCAGAAGCATAAATCATCCTGCTCTCATGCCCTAGGACAGTGGCCCCAACCTTTTTTACCCCCTTTAAATTTATAGCTTATTTAAGGAGAAAGGTGAATTTATACTAAATTTGATCGACGAAAGAAAATATTCTTTTTCATTTTCTAATGATAATAAAATTCAAACATATGGACAAGAAGACATGTCAGAGATTATTTGAATAAACCCTACAGAACATAATCACTTGCTTGAAATATCTACATGTAACTTTAAAACACACACACACACACACACACACACACACACACACACACACACACACACACACACACACACACACACACACACACACACACACACACACACACACACACACACACAAGCACACAAGCACATACGCACACACGCATACATACACACATACATACACACATGCACACACGCGCATATACACATTCTTTCGACATTAACTGTGGATGGAATTTCACTTACATTTTGTTCATCGTTTGTTTGGGTCTCGGTGCTGAAAAAAAAATTAGGCACCGTAGAACCGCGCGCCAGAATTATAACGCCGTGGCCAATTTAGAACCTTTTGCAGGACCTTCCCACAAAAAGAAATGGAATACGAAAAACAGCTCCCCCCCACCCCCGCTCCCCCCCGGCCCCCATGCACCCCGCGGCCATGACTCACACCGACACAATGGTCTGCGTTTTTACCGATGTTTCGGCGTGTTTGTGGAGCTGTTGCATCGGGGCCTTAATCTACGCCGTGTTGACGTATCTGCCTGCGGAGTGTTTGGCTCTGGTAACACTATATTCCCCCGAGGCATCAGGCAAGGGCGAAGGAAGGGGTCTGCCACGGCGCGCCAAGGCAGTGTAGGGAACCGCTGAAAATAGGTGGTCACGGTACGTTGCAACGCGGCCACAGGCTATATTTAGGGGCGAAAGGAGCGTTGCTGTTGCGGCGTCGTCTTCGCAATTTGGATGGACTTCTTCGGGTCGCCGGCCTGCGAGGGACTGATAGACGATAGCGGCGTCTTCGGCAGTGAAATCGATAGCCGCATAGGCGCAGACAGTAATGGCGAACAGGTGCACTGTGAAGGGCTGCAGAAGGGAAGGGAAAGAAGATGGAGGAGAGGAGAGGGAGGAGATGAAGGACAAGGACAAGGAGAAAAGAGAGGAGAAGGGGAAAGAGAAGGAGTTGGAGATGGAGAAAAAGAGGAGGAGGAAGGACAAGAAGCAGAAGAAGAAGAAGAAGGAAAAGGAAAGAAAAGGAAAAAGGAGAATAAGAGAGGGGAGGAGAGGAAATGAAAAATGAGGAGCTAAGAATAAAGCATAGAAAAGATGATAGTAATACTGCAACAGTGGTGACTGGTAGTTTTAACATTGATAACAATGATAATGATATTATTATTTCTTCTTTCTTCATCATCTCGTCTTCATTATAATTATTATAATTATTATTATTATGATCATTATTATTATTATCATGATCATTATTATTATTATTATTTTCATTATTATTTTTATTATTATCATTATTATTATTATTATTACTCCTGTGATTATTATTATTATCATCATTATTATTATTGGTAGTAGTAATAGTAACAGTAGTAATGATAGTAGTAATAATAGTGCCCAATATTAGATTTTCTGTAATTCTGCCGACAATCCAAAATCATGACATTACATAACGTTCTACATTTGGTGCTAATGATAATGGTGAGTAGCAGTTATAATGAAGTTATAACAAAGGTGATATCTAGAATGATCTGCAGACCTTAGTTTGTGCCCCAAAATTTGTTTTCTGAAAGCTCTTATATCAAAAACTAATAAAGAATTAATTGAACCATATCAGGCCCCTTTTCTATGATGCATTGCACTGCACTGACAATGAATCTTTTAACTGGAACCGAGGTCCGTAAAAGAGATCCTGCTACAACTACTACTACTATTTCGATTACTGCTGCTGCTGGTACTACTACTTTTAATAATAATAGAAATAATGATCATAATGATAATAGTAATAATGATAATAATAATGATAATGTTAATGATGATGATGATGATGATGATAATAATAATAATAATAATAATAATAATATTAATAATAATAATAATAATAATAATAATAATAATAATAATAATAATAATAATAATAATAATAATGATGATGATGATAATATAATGAGACTAATCATAGGTAAGATAAAGGATAGTAATAATGATGATAATTATAATAATATTGATAGTAATGATAAAGATAATATAATAATGCTTTATAATCA
>NC_091555.1:10765623-10768123 GCF_042767895.1 Penaeus vannamei | reverse complement strand
GTATGTATGTATGTATGTATGTATGTATGTATGTATGTATGTATGTATGTATGTATGTATGTATGTATGTATGTATGTATGTATGTATGTATGTATATATATATATATATATATATATATATATATATATATTATAATTCGCATAACTACTATAGGTAATTATCCAGAAGACCTTTGCATGGCCGATCATTACGTCACTGGCATCGATGGATTCCTCCAATCTCTACTACCAAATTATGTAGAAATAAAGCCTCGACCTCCCCCCCCCTCCCCACAACCCACCCACACTTTGGCCCCATCAACAGGTTAGGGCATGGGTGGCACCAGAAAAAAATCGTGGATTATCGTCGTGGTCTGTCGGGCGCAGGTGTTCTAGAAGTTTTCCCGTTTCAATATGGGGATAATATTGCAGTAAAGAATATCGAGTGAAGTGAAATCAGCCGTTAAATAACAGAGAGGAGCAAAATCGCAAAAATCCTCCCCCGTTTCGCATCCGCGGTTTGTCCACATTCGCGTAATCCCCTCGTTTAAATCGAGCGTAAAACCTCGTCATGTGAGTTATGAATAAACAAAAATGGTAATTATTTGCACAATCCTGATTTAATCCAATTAAATTCTATTTACCCTTTTCAATGAGGAAAAGCTTCTTGTCCGGGAGCCGCAGATTTTCAGGAAAAAAATCGAAAGCAATTACTCATATTTGGGCTCGAGAAATATGGTTAATAGGATTTTGCTGATTAGTATAAATATTTTAAATTCATTTTTGGATAAATGCAATTCATTACTGTAAACTTTGCTTTTGATGGACTTGAATCAATGATAAAGAAACTGAAGGAGAGGGAGAAAAGGAAGACCAAGAGAGTGAATGAAAAGACGTAGAAGAGAGAAATGTGGAACGGCGGAGAGGCAACGAAGTTGGAATGAGGTCGTAAAAGGACGAAGCGAAAAACACGGGACGGAGAGAGAGAAAAAAAAGACTGAATTAGGTCAAAGCTGAACTACGCAAGAGGAAAAAATAGACAATTATGAACAGAACATTTTATAATAGAAGGATATATGTATGTATGTATGTGTGTGTATTTAAGTGTGGATGTATGGATGGACGGATAGATAGATTTATGTATGTATGTATGCATATATGTATGTATGATTATGTATATATGTGTATGTCTATGTCTGTGTGGGGTTATGGTTATGTTTCGTACTATATGTTGTTTTTATGTTTTGTGCGCATATATTGTTCCTCGCGTGGTCTGTAACCTACACGTGGCTTTAAGGGTGCAGTTCCAGAGTCGCATTTCCGCCCAGAATAAAAGGGAGAAACAACCCCGACGCCGAACGAGGTAAAGCCCTCCGCCCTCCGATGAGCGTCCTCTCGCCTCGCCGTACTTGAGGCAATAACCGTAACCGGCGTCGTTTGCCTTCGCGACGAGCCAGGCCGAGCAGATGGACGGCGAGCGCGCGCGAAAACCAAGCTCCTGCATGAAACACGACGCTTGGCCCTCTCCTCTCCCCCCCCCCCCCCGCTTCGGAATGCTCTAGGGGCTGGGGTCATTAAGGGCGTTGTGCCCAGACGTCTGCGTGCGGTTTTGACCATTGGGGGCGCTCGGTGGCTTCTCATTTCGCTCATTTCCAGCGGGCGTCGCTTACTATTGCTGCATTACCATAAACTGCGTGTGATTTTTTTCGAGGTTTTGCGGTCATCAATGCGAGGCTTCTCCGGAAATCGTTACTGGGTCGGTGTTGGTCAGGCTTTGTTGGGCCCAAAGGGGTTCTGCGTCTCTGCATCACCTCTCGCTATGTCTCCCTCCATTCCCTCTTCCTACCCATGCCCCCCCTACTCTCTCAGTCTCACTCTCACTCCCACTCTCACTCTCACTCTCACTCTCACTCTCACTCTCACTCTCACTCTCACTCTCACTCTCACTCTCACTCACTCTCACTCCTCACTCTCACTCTCCTCCCTCCACTCCCACTCTCCTCTCCACTCTCACTCTCACTCTCACTCTCACTCTCACTCTCACTCTCACTCTCACTCTCACTCTCACTCTCACTCTCACTCTCACTCCCACTCCCACTCCCACTCCCACTCCCTCTCCCCCTCTCCCCCTCTCCCCTTCTCCCCTTCTCACTCCCTCTTCCCGTCTCTCCCTCTCACTCCCTCTCCTCCTCTCTCCCTCTTACTCCCTCTCCCTCTCTCTCCCTGGTGCAATAATCACGGACACACGTCAAGTTGCTCAAATGGACATTTCTGAAGAAAAAGTGGCGGGTCTTCGCGCCGCCGCCTTCCGGAGCACAAGTCGCAGAGCGGAGTGAATCCCCGGGGTTATTAGCATGGGAAGAGGCAAGGCGAGAGAAGCCGTGCGGTCATTTGTCAAGTTCGTGGACTCTGACTCTGACTGGTGGGCTGTGCTGTGTGTTTCTGGGATGCGTTTGCTTACTTCTGCTTTTTCATTTACTTTTTGATGTTTGTTGTCGGTGTTTTTTTGTGTGTTTTTTT
>NC_091555.1:10753123-10758123 GCF_042767895.1 Penaeus vannamei | reverse complement strand
CCTCCTTCCCCTCCTCTCTCCCTCATTCCTTCACACCCCCTTCCTTCTCCCCCTACTCTTTCCTCATTCCTCCACTCCATCCCTTTTTCTCCTTCTATCCCCCTTCCTTCCCTCTTTTCCTCCCCCTTTCCTTCCCTCCCTCCTTTCATCCAGTCCCTCCTACTTCCTTCCCTCCCCCTCCTTTTTTTCTTACTGGGCGGCTGCATTGTCTCAAAGGAAAGCAAATGTAGTAATTTTGCAGCTTTGCAATCAGCATTAGTCATGAACAGCAAGTGTTTGTCTGAGCGCCGTGTTGTGTTGCCCCCCCCCCCCCACCCACCCCTGGCTCGTCGGAGAGGGGGGCTGGAGGGTAAGGGATGGGGTGGGGGGGGGGGCTTATTTGAATCTAGTGGGGTAAAAGACTGCGGGATTCCAACAGAATTGACAAATTCTCTGTGTGTGTGTGTGTGTGTGTGTGTGTGTGAGTGAGTGAGTGAAAGTGTGTGTGTGTTGTGATTAATAGCGCTTTATTAATAATGCTGTCACTATTTACTTTTTTGCCTGTTTGTACATAGATAATCTACGTGTGCACGTGTATGTATACGTGTCTGTATGTACGTATGCTTAAGCGTGTGTATTTCATTAATGAACAGCCACTCTATTTATGATTGATGAGTTCATTATTGAGATTCAAAATATTAAACTTTTTTCATCCCAAAATAAATAAGTAAATAGGAATGGTCCATGTTAGGCTACGGATTAATTAATTAAGGACGTATAAGATTTCATCCTTGTGGGGAAATTAACGAAGCATTAAATAGATAATCTTAATGGAGGAAAAAAGTCTTAAGTGCAAGATCTTGTCTGGCGAGGATTTGTTTTATGAATTTATTATTATTTTTCTTATGAACAAGATAGTCATGAATGGCACGATTTGTGGACGATTATGCTTTCAATTTCCATTTTCATTGCCGCTTTTGTGTCTTTATTGGACAGGGCATTTGTTCTCGATTACGTTTTAGCGTTTTATGGTTAATGAAACTATTATTTTGATATTCAGTTTCAATAAATTCTCATTACCTGATGGACTTGGTTGTTTTTCTCGCTACATTCTGAGAGAAAGAGTGAACTGAAGGGGAGTGATTAATAACGAAAGATGATTTATTATTATAAGAACGAGTGAAGAAGGAAGGGGAAGACGTGAGAGGAGGGGGGGGGGAGACGGAAGGTAAGAGGTGACGGAGGGAAGAAGCAGAAAGGCAGAGAGACACTCGGGGGAGAGTCCTTACGTGAGAGTAGGATCTTCCGAGTAGGATCTTTCGTGTGGAAAGAACTCTCCTTGGCTTTAACGCTCTCCTTTACCTGTGGACTTCTGTTGAGTTGGCTTCCAGCATGACTGTGTATGTGTCTTGCGGCAAATATTTTCCTGCAGCTTCGAGGAGGAGAGCATGTTACTCGCAGCGTCTCCCACAGAGGGGTGTGTGTCACAGTGTGAAATGTTATTAATCTGAAGCCCCTCGTTAGCGGTCGTGCAGGGGCGGGGTTGGGGGAGGAAGCCATTCCTGCCACCGAAGGAGTTCAGACGAGGTTGTTTTGCGGCCGTTCGGCAGAGGGGAAATGGCGGAGCTATGTGAGACACGAGAACAGGGCATGTGGAGTAAACATATGTATTGGAATTACATAAAGTAGATATAATCATAACAAGGCGACTGCCAGAGAAAGGAAAGGCGTGGGACAGCGAGTGCAAGAAATAGGTTACGGGAGAGTAGAGGGAACGGGAGTGAAGGGAGGGGTGAGAGGGGAGTGAAGGCAGGGGGAGGGGGAGGGAAGGGGGCAGTAGAGGGTAAGGTGGAGGGAAGAGAGAAGGCGAGTGGAGGAAATGATGCATGGGAGTAGGAAAGTGTGAGCTAGTCGTGAGTCTGAACCTCCCTCTCCTCTCATGACCCGAGGCTTCCCCCGAGCAAACTTTCGCGGGGTTTCGGAGGTTCCAGCGACTTCGGAAATGAGTTGCGAGCGCCGGGCATCAGGAGGACGCTCCTTGGCGACGACCCGAGGGCAACGGAGCACTCACGGGGCTCTTCCCTTCCCCTCTCCCGCCGCCGCCGCCGCGCCACGCAACAGGGCCTGATCGATACCAAGCCTTCCACGCGTGTACTTACAGCTCGTCTACTGCCAGGGAAACCTTTTTCCACAATTGAGTTTGTCATATGCCAGCCACCTCGGCCATATGTCAGGCGAGGAGAGGAGAGCGGAGGGAAAGGAGGAGGAAGGGGAAAGGAGAGGGGAGAATAGGAGAGTGAGGGAAATGGGGCAGAAGAGAGAGAGAGAGAGAGAGAGAGAGAGAGAGAGAGAGAGAGAGAGAGAGAGAGAGAGAGAGAGAGAGAGAGAGAGAGAGAAGAGAGAGAGAGAGAGAGAGAGAGAGAGAGAAAACAGGGAAGTAGGCAGACAGGCAGGCAGGCAAGCAGATAAGCAAGGAAGCAAACGGACAGCCAGTCTGACGGACTGACAGACAGAAAAGATAAAAAAGAAGCAACAAAAATAAAAAATCGTGGAGGGAAGAAGGGAAAGGAGGGAAGACAGTGACATGAAGGAGACTGACATGCCCCCAACTCATTAAAAAAAGTAGTGAAGAGGTTATGGGGGCGAGGGCGGGGTTGGGGGCAGCTACATACCCCTCCCCCCCTCCCCTCCCACCCACTGACAGCCTGCAGTCAACTAAATCAACTGTCAGAAGTCAGTGCAATGACCTTCACTGAATCCGCGTCTTTCTTTCATTCTCCCTTCGCATCTTTTCCTTCTCGTATCTTCCCTCCCCTCTCCCTGCCTCCCCCCCTTCCCCCTTCCCCTCTGTAAGACTTCGACCGGTCCCAGTGAGCCTGTTTTTACCCGCTGCCCTGAAAGCTTCATCGTAAATTATCATCATTATACGTTTATAAATAACTGTATAATTGGTATGATATCAAGGGAAGATAAAAATCTCAGAAGCCTGGTCCTGTCAGGTCACACGGGGGTTCATGAAAGAAGGTCCATTAAGGCTTAAAAAAAGAAGGTAAAGTTGCCAAAAAATGTTAAGGGGCGCTTAAATGAATGGCAATAGAGGGTTTTCTTATAATCAGATTCCGTTGGACCGCCTCTTACCCTCCTCCTCCCCTCTCCCCCTCTCCCTTTCCACCCCTCCCTCCCCTCCTCCCCTCCCCCTCTCCTCCCCTCCCCTCCCCTCCCCAACTCTCCTCCCCTCCCCTCTCCCTTTCTCCCCTTTCTCCCCTCCCCCTCCCTTCCTCCTTGCAACCACGAACTGACCAATCGCTAAGTAGGATGTTCAAGTCGAGCGTAATGATTGGTTGCGACAGCCGACAGATTGTGGTCAAGCGGAGCCCCGGGACGTGACTGGCGGGCCAAACAGAGCGAGGGGAAAATTTGTGTTTGGGGGAAGAGTCCTCATCTCTCGCAGCTTCTTGATAAGGAGATGATTGGTGGAGACTCTGATGCTTAACGCCTCCCCCCCCCTCCCTCCATCTCTCCTTCCCGCCCCCCTGCCGGGCTCTCCTTCCTCCCCACTGCGCTCTCCTTCCCAAATCTCCGCCGAGGCAAGCGATAACATCTTGTTTCTTCTCTTTCATCTTCTCTCGGTTTTAACGGCACTTAAAGGGACGTCTACGCGAATCTCGGGTGGGTTTAACTCTCGTCCTCTTTTGTGAACGTCCCATAAGTTGGTTTGGGGCTCGTGGCTGTCGAAGGCCTTGTCAGCGCCATCTGTTGCCAGGATCTGAGATTGCGGCTTAGTTTTAAGTGTCGCGGAAGAATGAAGACGTGGTCATCATTTTTGGACGTAAACGTTCAAATATGAATCAGAGGAATTTGGAGAGAAATGGAGCGGAAATATGAAGCTGGAGCCGAAGATCGCTTTGGCTGCAACCTGTCAAAGATGAACGACCTTGCACGGCGCAGAGTCAAGGTCAAGGTGAGTGAATCTCGAGCCAACCCGTTTGCGCCTGGAGGTCCTTGGCTCTTGTCTCGAAGGAGGGCAGGCGAGAGTCCCTTCCTCGCGATGTCAGCCTCAAGGAAGAGGTACCTCATGTCAGCCTGCAATTTCGAGATATAAGAGAACCTCATGAACTCTGCTTAAGACTTGATCATGCGCTGCTTGTCTCACACATGTTAGCGGGTGATACTGGCAGTCGGGAGGTACCTTTCTTCCTCCTTACGACACGATGCAACGCTCGAAGACGCGCACCTTGCAGCTGGTCATACTCAGCTGCTGTCAAGGAAAGGGAGAGAGAGAGAGAGAGAGAGAGAGAGAGAGAGAGAGAGAGAGAGAGAGAGAGAGAGAGAGAGAGAGAGAGAGAGAGAGAGAGAGAGAGAGAGAGAGAGAGAGAGAAAGTAAGAGTAAGAGAGAGAAAGAGAGAGAGACTGCTATTAGAATATAAGAAATAGATACAATGAACAGGGCATTATTGAGGTTTACTCTAAATGTACAGAATCTGTTAAACAAATGGAGCACACACACACTTACACACGCCTTTCTTACAGATCCTGGAATGAAGGCACGTAGGATTCCCTCGCACTGTTCCGCCCCGTCCCAGATCGGCTGCAGTGTCGCTAATGCAGTCCGCGAGGGTGGGGGGGGGCTCCGCGTCGGTCTCCGTCGGGCAGGAATGCGACGCCGCCCCCTCCGCCGTCGCGCGAATGGCGGGGGCGCCGCGCTTCATCCTTTTTTCTAATTTTCGGAGGACCGGAATGGCGATAATCCCTTGGAGTGCAGTCCGAGCCGTAAAATGCACCGTGAGAAATTTAAATTCATGTCCGTGCATTGTTCGGGCGGTTGCAGCGGCTGAATGAGTTCGGGCTTTGTCACGATGCAAAAGAGCGTCGTTGCAACGGCAGCGCTCTGTGCTTTCTGTGAACAGCAGGTTCCAGCTCCTCTTTAGCGGGGCTTAATGTGTTCTCGTGGAATGTGTAGCTCTTTCCTGCCGCCGTTGCTGAAAAGCGTTGCTGACTTGCAGAATAAATGTGCAGTTTGT